>NW_019394138.1:0-747 GCF_000648675.2 Cimex lectularius | reverse complement strand
CCTTTTAAGTGGAATAAATTTTAATTCAAAGAAATATTTTTTCCATTGATCGGTTATGTAAACATATTTACTTTTCAAAGCGTAGCTTGTTCTAGGATTTTTTAAATTTTATTTTATTATTAATATTATCATTATTTTTTGCCTTTTCATAACAACGGAGTTTTACTTATAATTGGAAGATTGATTTTTGTTAAATAAGGTGTCGAAGGATTTTCGTTTTGATGAAATAAATTTCTGTTAGAAATTTTTTTTAAAGTGTTGAAGTGTATTTTTAATTTTTTGAGCACCCATTTGAACACGATTTATCGAAATTTAGTCATGACTAACTATATTGTGACTAAATTAGTCATGCCTCGTAGATAATTACTAGTCATGACTAATTTAGTCAATTCTAGTCTAGATCTAATTTAGTCTAATCATCACATATGGCGACTAATGACTAAATTAGTAACTTACTACCAATCATGACTAACGGTCTGAGTGATCAATCATTAATCATTAGACATGACTAATTTTTGCCCAACACTGATTGATACATAGATAGATTGATAGATTCATAGGTACAGAAAGATATAGAGGAAGAGAGAGAGAGAGAGAGAGAGAGAGAGAGAGAGAGAGAGAGAGAGAGAGAGAGAGAGAGAGAGAGAAAGAGAGACAAAGGGTATGTTTTCAAGAATTATTGTTGTTGTCCTGTTCCTAATGGCCATAATGAACGAATTTCAAGGCTTCAAAAAATACATATTATTA
>NW_019394137.1:0-289 GCF_000648675.2 Cimex lectularius | reverse complement strand
ACATAGATAGAGAAACATACAGTCAAAGAGAGAGGGAGAGAGAGAGAGAGAGAGAGAGAGAGAGAGAGAGAGCAATTTCTAGTTCTAAAAGGATGTTTCTAGTTCTCTAACTATAGGAAAGGAAATCAAAACCGGTTTGATTGTTCAACAAATACATAACGTCATTAACAAAACCTCAACATTTCATGATAAAATAAAGAACTTCGTTAAAATGTGTAGAGATTAGTGACCGTTAATCGATAGTTATTCAGATATCGTGAGATGCGGTCGGGTGTGATGTAGGTTTCAG
>NW_019394136.1:0-265 GCF_000648675.2 Cimex lectularius | reverse complement strand
CAACATACAAAATGCGCACAATACAAATATACTTTTTTATACAATTTTATTTTTTTATGTCTACATATAATTTTAACTGTTTTTTTTTTTTTTTTTTTTTTTTTTTTTTTTTTTTTTTTTTTTTTTTTTTTTTTAATGAGAAACAACATAAAACAGTTTTTGTATTGATATGAGGGAGAGAGAGAGAGAATGAGAGATTGGTTGATAAAAATAGCCAAAGAGTAAAGAATATTTTAGAATTATCTATAAATAAAAAATGGACTGA
>NW_019394135.1:0-408 GCF_000648675.2 Cimex lectularius | reverse complement strand
ATTGAAAAATAATTCGGGAGGGAATATAGTTCCCATATGTATTCTCTCGATGATTTCCAGAATCGTCTTAAAAATCATCTGTTATCTAGTTATGACTTATGTCTCAAATTTAACTTCTTTGTTTTTTTGGTTTTTTGTTTACATTACTATTCAGAAATCGTGAGATGCGGTCTGGTGTGATGTAGGTTTCAGAAAAACATTTTCTTTATCAATTAATTAAGGTTTTCAGTTATAAATAATATAAAAAGATAATTTTTATCTCAACTACAAACCTTAATTAATTGTAATATATTAATTGGTCAAGCGGACGACGAAATTAGTGAATTTAATGATTTAAAATGAAGTATACTTCACTAAAGCTCTCCGTGGCCATTTCATTTGTCGTCGAAAATCCAATCCGATTACACG
>NW_019394134.1:0-526 GCF_000648675.2 Cimex lectularius | reverse complement strand
AGTCTTTTTTTGCCCGTTTTTTTCTATCGATCAGAGTTTATAAAATATTTATGTATATCTGACAATTAATTAAGGTTTTTAATTGAGATAAAAAAGTCAGTGTCATGAGCGGGATTTGAACCCACGACCTTCGGCTTGATACGCCGCTACTCTACCACTTGAGTTATCGTGACTTCGATCCACTCAGACACTTCCCACCTCTACACCACCTTTTGAATTTTCCCTCCTTTTTGCCATTTTTCAAATGTCGTGTAATCTATTTGATTCTTATCACTCTATTGGGCACTCTCAACACGACACGCAAGGATGGCACAATTACCCAGAAGACAAACACTTTGAGCCCTGAAGATGATCTCAATAAAAGATCGAAACGTTGGCACGATAAAGAAAATGTTTTTCTGAAACCTACATCACACCCGACCGCATCTCACGATATCTGAATAACTATTAAATTTATCCTTTATTTTTGCCTTGCATGTTTTGTGAAACATAATTTGTCATTTCTATAACTTTATTACGAATTTGT
>NW_019394133.1:0-354 GCF_000648675.2 Cimex lectularius | reverse complement strand
TTTGATTAAAGAACATTGCTTTAAAGTAACTAGTTTCTTTTTTTTTGTTTAATACCAAAATCCTGCATTATTTTCCGGACAACCCAATACTTAAGAAAACAACAAGTAAATTTTGTAATAAAAATTTGATTGTAATTGCTTGTAACTGTAAGTTTAATTCACAAAGTTTACATTAATGACACATTAGGAACATAATTTAACGTTTAATTTAACTCTAAAAGGAATGTGTGTGGTGTTTAGTGACCGTTAATTAATGATTATTTGTAGATGCAGTCTGGTGTGACCTAGGTTTAGAAAAACATTTTCTTTATCGTGCCAACGTTTCGATCTTTATTGAGATCATCTTCAGGGCCT
>NW_019394132.1:0-331 GCF_000648675.2 Cimex lectularius | reverse complement strand
TCGAATGCAGGGCCGCTGGATTCGAACCCGGGACCTTTACCTTATAGTGATGAGCGCCGTGTCAACGCCTAAACCGTTGGCCACCGACGCCCCCATATTATTGAATTAATTAATAAATGTTGTAATTTTAGTGAAAATTTATTGCCACTGTTGTTGATAATATTAATTTAATATTTTTAAGCCAAAATTATTATTATTATGTATCGTGAGATGCGGTCTGGTGTGATGTAGGTTTTAGAAAAACATTTTCTTTATCGTGCCAACGTTTCGATCTTTTATTGAGATCATCTTCAGGGTTCAAAGTGTTTGTCTTCTGTGTAATTGTGCCATC
>NW_019394131.1:0-310 GCF_000648675.2 Cimex lectularius | reverse complement strand
AGATCGTGGGTTCGAATCCCGCTTGTGACACTGACTTTTTTATCTCAACTAAAAACCTTAATTAATTGAAAGATATTAATTGGTCAAGCGGACCATGAAAACTAGTGAATTTAATATGTACAACAATTATAGGACTATCAGAGAGCAAGCTCTTCATGCCTACGAGTTTGATCCTAACCCGTCCCTAATTCTTACCCTACCTAACCTAACCCGTCCTCATTTTTTACCCTATCTAACTTAACCCGTCCCTACTTCTTACCCTACCTAACCTAACTCGTCCTCATTTTTTACCCTACCTAACTTAACCCGT
>NW_019394130.1:0-475 GCF_000648675.2 Cimex lectularius | reverse complement strand
TTTTTTGTGGGACGCCATTCTAAAATATCCATCTTGGAATTTTTTAACTTGAACATGGCTCTTCACCCCACTGCATCTTGTATCGATTGTTATATTAGCCAAACAAAATTTTTCGTATCCAGTTTATAATTTAATCCTTTCTCACCCAAAGTTGCTTCAAAGCAATGTCAACTTTAGCAATTTTGTTGAAGGGAAGCTGGAAATCCCGTGAGTTTAGGACGGGCGCAGTTGTACTCTGCCCGTGTACTGGCAACACTGATTTATTTGGCACCAATCCGAATTCTCGAGATTTCCCGCTAAATATTTAAAAAATTGCTAAAGTTCGTCTTATTAAATAAATAATATACTTAAGGAGCAATCTCACATGATTAATAATATAACGTATTAGTTATTCAGATATCGTGAGATGCGGTCGGGTGTGATGTAGGTTTCAGAAAAACATTTTCTTTATCGTGCCAACGTTTCGATCTTTTAT
>NW_019394129.1:0-401 GCF_000648675.2 Cimex lectularius | reverse complement strand
TCTGTCAGGTTAATGCAACAACAATGAACGCCTCACCGCCTCGATTTTTCTAGCGATAAACGCTTCGGTCAAAACCGCTCCGTGTGTCATCGCCCAGATAATTAATATGATTAATTTGGCTCTAACACTTAAATTTAGCTGTTAATTCAGGGTTAGAAGAAAAGAAAATTATGAAGACAGTCTACGTTATATTCATATATTTATGTGAGATATTATTGTCTTATAAATGTTTGCATTTTTTAAAATTCTATTTTTTTTTTTATTATTATTATTTTTTATTTTATTTTATTTTTTTTAATTTTTTTTTTTGGCACTCTCAACACGACACGCAAGAATGGCACAATTACACAGAAGACAAACACTTTGAGCCCTGAAGATGATCTCAATAAAGATCGAAACGT
>NW_019394128.1:0-458 GCF_000648675.2 Cimex lectularius | reverse complement strand
TGTGCCATCCTTGTGTGTCGTGTTGAGAGTGCCTCACGACACACAAGGATGGCACAATTACACAGAAGACAAACACTTTGAGCCCTGAAGATGATCTCAATAAAAGATCGAAACGTTGGCCGATAAAGAAAATGTTTTTCTGAAACCTACATCACACCCGACCGCATCTCACGATATCTGAATAACTATCGATTAACGGTCACTAATCTCTACACGATATGACCTATTCGCAATCTAGAGAGAATCACAAGTTCTTTTCTCTCAAGTTCCTCAGTTGGCCATTTATGTACAACTGGCTTAATTTCTTTCATACTATCTCTACAGACATTCCATCTTTCCGCCCACTTTCGTTTGATAATGTTTTTAACACAAACGACTGTATCTTCTGGACGGAGAGGAAATTGATCTGTTCTTTGTGGATGGTTTGCAGCGTTTCTTGCCTGTTGATCAGCTTTTTC
>NW_019394127.1:0-508 GCF_000648675.2 Cimex lectularius | reverse complement strand
AAAAGTATTAAAGCTATCGTCTCTTATATGTATAATTGTAAATTTAAAATAAAATTCTTTCAAATTTCTTAAAACCAAATTATGAATCATAACTGGTGCAGATTGTACAACATTTCATCTACGTATTTCTTATACAAAAATAAACACGTTTATTATAACAATTAATACAATCATCAAACAAAAATATTACAAATGCTTTTGTTTCGAGTTTAAAAATGTTTCAAAGGACTTTTTAAAACTTTATAAAAACCAATGATACGGGTTTTTCATAAAAGTAAAATTTCAATTTTTTAGCAAAACAATTGCACACGAAATTCACATATTTTAAACCGATATGAGCGGCAGCTCGGCTCAATCGATACTAAAGGAGTGTGTTTCGCAAGAAAATAATATATTTCGATTTAGACGCTATTTAATAACCAACATCGACATTTATCGACATTTATTTAACCACACACACTCTCTCTCTCTCTCTCTCTCTCTCTCTCTCTATATATATATATATATA
>NW_019394126.1:0-422 GCF_000648675.2 Cimex lectularius | reverse complement strand
TTTTTTATTTAATCATCGTTTGTCCTTGAATACATTTTCCCACGATATGATCGATGTGTCAGTAAGTCATTCTGGTTCGTCTATCCAAACTGTATTCGTTTTCTGCCTTTTCGGCATCTTCACTCAACACCAAGCGCTTTGTGCCTGAAGATGGCGAACACAGGTTTCGGCGACTAACACACCGAGAATAGGCAGACTAGGATGACCATAACGACCAAATTACGTCCATCTCGAAATTCGTTTGAATATTCCAGCAATCCATCAGCATAATTGCTTATTTATGTTTTATAGATCTATCTGTCTATTTATTTAGAAATCGTGATGTATGTTTCAGAAAAACATTTTCCTTATCGTGCCAACGTTTCGATCTTTATTGAGATCATCTTCAGGGCTCAAAGTGTTTGTCTTCTGTGTAATTGTGC
>NW_019394125.1:0-368 GCF_000648675.2 Cimex lectularius | reverse complement strand
AAGATTTGTAAATGAAAAATGAAGAGGAGCTTGTGGTGCGATGTAATGATCATCAGATAATTTATGCCTCAAAACATAAAAATAACAAAGAACTATTGTAATAGATACTTAGTTCAGCCAATTAAACATACATACCAACCAATTTAAAAAGCTAACTTTATACTGGGTAGTCAACTTTGATTTTCAAAAAACAAATTTTTTTTTTTTTCTTGCTACAGGTCATATAATATATTCATCTAAAAGTAAACATTTTTTAAAATTACTGTATATAACTGATATCAATAAACATCGAAACGTTGGAATTATAAAGAAAATGTTTTTCTGAAACCTACATCACACCAGACCGCATCTCACGATTTCCGAATAAT
>NW_019394124.1:0-559 GCF_000648675.2 Cimex lectularius | reverse complement strand
TCACTGGCACTCTCAACACGACACGCAAGGATGGCACAATTACACAGAAGACAAACACTTTGAGTGAGTAGAAATACTTTGTTTAAATATAAAATGTATTTTGCATTGTATAAATTCACTTTTCCACTTCCTAAATGTATTTGTTAAATGTAAACATTGTTTTTAAATCCCAGGCCCTGAAGATGATCTCAATAAAAGGTCGAAACGAGGCACGATAAAGAAAATGTTTTTCTGAAACCTACATCACACCAGACCGCATCTCACGATATCTGAATAACTGTATAATATTAATTGGTCAAGCGGACCACGGAATTAGTGAATTTAATGATTAAAATGAAGTATACTTCACTAATGCTCTCTGTGGCCATTTCATTTGTCGTCGAAAATCCAATCCGATTACACGAAATTTGAAAAATGGCAAAAAGAAGGGAAGATTCAAAAGGTGTGGTTGAGATGGGAAGTTAGTGTCCGAATGGATCGAGGTCACGATAGCTCAAGTGGTAGAGCAGCGGCGTATCAAGCCGAAGGTCGTGGGTTCGAATCCCGCTCGTGCCATTGA
>NW_019394122.1:0-272 GCF_000648675.2 Cimex lectularius | reverse complement strand
GAGAGAGAGAGAGAGAGAGAGAGTGAGAGAGCGCGAGAGAGAGAATGAGAGAGAGGGAGAGAGAGAGAGAGCACTGTTTTTATTAATAATGCTTTACAACCCCCACAATTTTTATCTCCTGGTCCAAATATTGTGTGCTAAAAACTATACACAGTGAGTGTTTATATATATATATACATATATGTATATACAGGGTGAATTGCTACTCGTGCTACAAACTTCTCCAGTAGATTCTTCACCCTAAAATGAACAAAAAAGTTCATATTGTCCAT
>NW_019394121.1:0-537 GCF_000648675.2 Cimex lectularius | reverse complement strand
ATAAAGAAAATGTTTTTCTGAAACCTACATCACACCAGACAGCATCTCACGATTTCTAAATAAATATCGATTAACGGTCACTAATCACCACACATAACTCCCAAGTAATTAGTATTATTTGTAATTGTTATGGGGGAACAGATACAGTTAAGTAAATTAATACATGCATGGAAACAAAATTTAAAGCTATTAAAAACTAATTTTTTACTCAATGAAAAATGTAAAACATAGGATTTATCATTATTTATAAGTAAACAGTTAGAAAATAACCATGTTTTAACAAGTCTAATGTCATTGTTAATAAATATAAGCAAATTATCAATTATACTTGAGAAAAAATGAAGCACATATCATCAGCATAACTAAAAACATTATCGGATATTACAATTAATTAACGTTTTTAGTGGAGATAAAAAAGTCAATGGCACGAGCGGGATTGGAACCGAGTGGATCGAGGTCACGATAGCTCAAGTGGTAGAGCAGCGGCGTATCTAGCCGAAGGTCGTGGGTTCGAATCCCGCTCGTGACACTGACTTT
>NW_019394120.1:0-455 GCF_000648675.2 Cimex lectularius | reverse complement strand
AGCGGCGTATCTAGCCGAAGATCGTGGGTTCGAATCCCGCTCGTGCCATTAACTTTTTTTCATCTCAACTAAAAACCTTAATTAATTGTAATAGTGCATATTCTTCATAATCATTAAAGCTCAATAATAAAAATGGTCATAAAACATTTTACAAATTGAATCAATTTTGGCTGCTTCTCAGGGTTGCAAGCGTATTACATGATACTCCACGCCTGAAGAGTAAATTCAATAAATATGTAAAACATAAAATTGTCGACTCTAATCTCGTGTATTTTATTATAGTTTTGAAAAACTTACAATTTTTATTAGATTTTGATAAATAAGTAGAATAAAACATTTGCATAAGACTTTCTACATATTAATACCATATTAAAATTTGTTATTTGCGTTCAGGTAGACGAGCGAGAAACCTCGACGGGAACTCCTTAGGATCA
This sequence comes from Cimex lectularius, assembly GCF_000648675.2. NCBI lineage: Eukaryota > Metazoa > Arthropoda > Insecta > Hemiptera > Cimicidae > Cimex > Cimex lectularius. The sequence goes on along the minus strand of NW_019394120.1, from coordinate 21 downwards.
TCAATAGAAGAATTTAATAAC
>NW_019394119.1:0-361 GCF_000648675.2 Cimex lectularius | reverse complement strand
ACCAATTAATATCTTACAATTAATTAAGGTTTTTAGTTGAGATAAAAAAGTCAATGGCACGAGCGGGATTGGAACCCACGATCTTCGGCTATCTTTAAAGTTCTAAAAAACAAGAGATAGTATGAAATATTTGTGCAAATTTAATAAAAATATAAAATAATTGAGCTCTTAAAAGAGAACCATATGAAAATTAATTTAAAATTAAAAGTTATGTCAAATTAAATATACAAATAAGTAGTTTTCTTTTAATTTGAGAATTTTCTAAAACATAGAACGAACGAGCTGCAGTCATTAAAAATAGTTAAAATTCAAATTAAAGCTTAAATAACATTAATTAGGCAGAGAAACAATTCTTGTATAT
>NW_019394118.1:0-474 GCF_000648675.2 Cimex lectularius | reverse complement strand
GAAAATGTTTTTCTGAAACCTACATCACACCAGACCGCATCTCACGATTTCTGAATAATTATCGATTAACGGTCACTAATCACCACACATTTTGTCCGAATGTTTCTCTAATCTTTCATTAATAAGAACGTAAACAGACAGTGAAATAAGCAGTTTTATCAATCAATTTTATCTAAAGTCACATTGTGAGGTATACACTTAATATAAACCTACACAATAAGCTATGTACCCACATACTAATTGTGGACGGAACATATTCCTATTTTGCTTCCTACTTGCTATTTTTAAGTGACTATATCACCACCTCTATGGTCAGAACTGCACCGGAGGTATAAAACAACGGCGAGGTACATTGTCGTTTAAGGTGTCATGGACGGTTCTTGAATAGGTAATTGTAGAATGGATAGTAGATTTAACATAGATCTTAAAATTGGAAAAATATTTCTGAAAAAACAGAATGCCCTCTTAGCAAAA
>NW_019394117.1:0-436 GCF_000648675.2 Cimex lectularius | reverse complement strand
CCACCTCAACCGCACTAACCATCCCTAAAATTTAAGTTTAGAATACTCTCCTAATTAGAAAGATTATCTATCTCTTACATAGTCTGCCTTTTTTTAAAAGTACAATTTCAATAAATGGTCTTTTTAATATTGATTCTGGCAATTTAGTCGTTACTGAGACGAATCAATCTGGCGTGAGAGAAATCATACAGACCCAACAATGAAAATGGCAAAGTGTTGAAAAGCATCTCGAAGCCTAACACAGCGAGGATAGGCAGACCAGAAAGATCGGTAGAGTAGCGGCGTACCTAGCCGAAGGTCGTGGGTTCGAATCCCGCTCGTGACACTGACTTTTTTTATCTCAACTAAAAACCTTAAGTAATTGAAAAATTATTACTACCGTTGTAAAGGTGGATGTTTCTACATTCATTTTATTTCACCAATGTTTAGATTTTAA
>NW_019394116.1:0-584 GCF_000648675.2 Cimex lectularius | reverse complement strand
TAGGTATGTCGGCACGAATTGAAGCGTGTCATTTTTTAGTATTTTTCGAGTGCATAGATAGAATTTTGAATGAAAGTTTGAAAGAAAAAACTTTTTGCCCGTTTTTCCGGGAAACGGTTGCCAACCATAGCCGCAGTGTGCTTTTATTTATTTTTATTACTTAACTTTTTTGTTACTAATAATATCATTTAATAAAGTAATTTTCATTTCATTTCATATGGCATCATCTAGTTGAAATTGGCACAAAATGTCGGACAATTTTTGTGTCAAAAACCCATTAAGAGAACATTATTATTACTTCAATTTATTATTCTTTTTATGTTAGGTTTTTTGGTTGAGATAAAAAAGTCAGTGTCACGAGCGGGATTCGAACCCACGACCTTCGCCTCAATACGCCTCTGCTTTACCTCATAAGCCATCGTAACTAGAAACTCTCGACACGACACGCAAGAATGGCACAATTACACAGAAGACAAACACTTTGAGCACTGAAGATGATCTCAATAAAGATCGAAACGTTGGCACGATAAAGAAAATGTTTTTCTGAAACCTACATCACACCAGACCGCATCTCACGATTTCTA
>NW_019394115.1:0-338 GCF_000648675.2 Cimex lectularius | reverse complement strand
TTCTTGCGTGTCGTGTCGAGAGTGCCAGTGAGATTTTGCTATTTTGTGTTTATATACATTTTTCTGAAACCTACATTACACCAGACCGCATCTCACGATTTCTAAATAAATATCGATTAACGGTCACTAATCACCACACATTGATAATTAATTAATCAATGCAAAGTATAAAAAGGGAGATAACCGCAAAATCTCAGTTATCGTAAGGGCTTTTCTTAAATTAAAATTTAAAAAACTACAAATCATCGAAAATAACGCAACGCAATTATGTGTAAGTACGTACTATATCGAATTGTTTAATCTGTAAAAATCTACTTAAAATTAATACTTTCCACATT
>NW_019394114.1:0-378 GCF_000648675.2 Cimex lectularius | reverse complement strand
TTTGGGTACCCAATACTCGAACAAAGATAACAATAAATCCAATCCCATTTTAGCGGATAATTTTGTAAGTTCGTTCTTTTCCTATGTAGACCTTTAATAACTTCTTTCAATTAATTAACCTTTATGTAAAGTAATTAATTAGGGTTTTTAGTTGAGATAAAAAAGTCAATGGCACGAACGGGATTCGAACCCACGAATTTCGGCTAAGGTTCGAATCGCGCTCGTGCCATTGACCTTTTTATCTCAACCAATCCTTACACAAAAGATGAATTAATTGAAAGACGTTAGATACATTGATGACATACTCACCACAATAGACAAAATCAATACCAACAATATTTCCAACTTAGTATCAAACCTGAACTCGCTCTAGACTAT
>NW_019394113.1:0-449 GCF_000648675.2 Cimex lectularius | reverse complement strand
AACCTTAATTAATTGTAAGATATTAATTGGTCAAGCGGACCACGAAACTAGTGAATTGAATAAATTTAAAATGAAGTGTACCTTCACTAAAGTTCTCCGTGGCCATTTCATTTGTCGCCGAGAATCAAATTGATTACACGACATTTGAAAAATGGCTAAAAGGAGGGAAAATTCAAAAGGTGTGGTTGAGAGTGGTAGAGCAGCGGCGTATCAAGCCGAAGGTCGTGGGTTCGAATCCCGCTCGCGCCATTGACTTTTTTTATCACAACTGAAAACCTTAATTAATTATAGAGAATAAGTTGAATTTTGACGGTCAAAACAAGTCTTCGTTCTGTTTCAAGTATTCTGTTGTCCCAAGTACGTTGCTGTCTCTTAAGTTTGGTCGGAGGATTGCAAGTCAGTCTGTGGTATAGTCCTAAGTATCAGACTTCAGTGGAAACTTCTACTAG
>NW_019394112.1:0-309 GCF_000648675.2 Cimex lectularius | reverse complement strand
ATAATTAATTGTAATATTTTAATTGGTCAAGCGGACCACGAAATTAGTGAATTTAAGTTTGACAGGGACTTGATCCAATCCAAAACCACTCTGGATTTACTACCGATAAATTAATTGCTTTTACTGCCTCGACGATCTGTCCAAAAGATGGCTATTCTCTTGTTGGTTAATCCAGCCTTTTGATCTTGGAACAGGGTTCAGTATTCACGGTCTCTGCCTGAAAGTCATGGCCCAAGCTTCCTGGATCCAATTTTCTGACCAATACTTCGTCTTAGAATCTTTTCTATACTAGATAAATTCGGCATTAAG
>NW_019394111.1:0-254 GCF_000648675.2 Cimex lectularius | reverse complement strand
GAAGAGCTAATGACGGTGGTGGTATCGGTTATCAAGATGTCTTCTCGGTGATTAGGAATGAGAATATCTTCCTTGGAAAAAGAAAGTCTCTCTCGGAAAATGGGAATAAGGGCGAAAAATGGTACAAAAGCAGTAGGGCGCAAGGCCGCAGACAGTTGTCGCTAGAGGGCGCCGGGTGCAAAAACATACACACAGACTATTGAACACCTATCTGTTTTCTCTCTCTCTCTGTCTCTCTCTCTCTCTGTCTGTCT
>NW_019394110.1:0-345 GCF_000648675.2 Cimex lectularius | reverse complement strand
AATCCTGTAAACGTAAACAGAATATTTTATATAGATTTTTTTTAATGAAAACTTAAAATCCTGCATTATTTTCCGGACAACCCAATATTATCCTGGTTTTTTAAAAGCTTCTTTTATTGGTAGTTTTTATTTGACTAATGAATTACAACACACAACATTGCTAGCACCTTTATTTCCTAGCGTTTTATGACAAGATTATAACTACGATTAAATCCCACGAACGCAATATATGCTATGTGATAATGTTGGCTATAGATTTGTTCTTATAAAAACACAAAAAAAGTTTGTTTAGACTTAAGGTCTGTTAGCATTAATAAGTCAATTCTTTAACGTTTTACCATAATT
>NW_019394109.1:0-425 GCF_000648675.2 Cimex lectularius | reverse complement strand
TAGGATTAGATATTCAACATTTATACTTTTACTTTATCCTTCCTGCAGTACCTGCTATTGACGATGTGCATGGGCTGTGTTACATCCACACCGCCTCCAGGTCTGGGGCTTGCATTGTCGCCCAGAAGTCTCCACATACACCCCCGCTCCCCATACCACCGGCGCCACACCCGAGCACCAGCCGCCAGCCACAGGTCCCACCTCTTTATTTCAACGGGTTGACATCTTTAAAAAGTGTGGTGATTAGTGACCGTTTATCGATGATTATTCAGAAATCGTGAGACGTGGTCTGGTGAGATGTAGGTTTGAGAAAAACATTTTCTTTATAGTGCCACTTTTCGATCTTTATTGAGATCATCTTCAGGGCTCAAAGTATTTGTTTTCTCCGTAATTGTGCCATTGTGCTTGCGTGTCGTATTGAGAGT
>NW_019394108.1:0-325 GCF_000648675.2 Cimex lectularius | reverse complement strand
TTATCATTTCTATTTTTTACACTAATCTATGATGATAAAGATTAATGATGATGAAATTTATGCCTCGACCGCAATAGTTTTAACTATTTGAAGGTGTTTCAATTTACAAAAGACATTAAATTTACAAACTGTCACGCTATGCTGTTCCTAAATGCTTGATAGGTAAATAACATGAGATCACATTGTCATATTTGTTGGGTAAATGAGAATGAATATAAATTTTTTATACTAATACTTTTTAAAAGGATAGTTCCTACTCACAGTAAGTTGTTTTGCAATGATCCGGATTTCGAGCCTTTTAGCTCATCATCAGGTTGTAGAAGTC
>NW_019394107.1:0-285 GCF_000648675.2 Cimex lectularius | reverse complement strand
ATCTATATTTGAAGCCTTCGAATAATATCAAAACACATGGATGATTTGGGCTTCGATATTGTTTTATAATATGCATAAATCTACGGTTTAGAAACTTCGATATTTTATCAAAATATATCGATATTCGACGAATCAGTATATTCATCTAATCTCTTCGTTATTTTGACCTTCAATATTATTAGAATTTACGATAGATCGAGGTTTGCAAAATCGATATTTTATGCAAAATATACATGATCTGAAATTCAATCAAAACACATCGTTGATGAAGCTTCGATACTTTTT
>NW_019394106.1:0-290 GCF_000648675.2 Cimex lectularius | reverse complement strand
CGTTCTCCTTACCTGACCGGCGTATCTTTAGAAAAGTCAAACGCCTCAGTTGACCGGTGAACACCACGTCCCCCCGTTGTTGTAGGGTAATATTGCAGAGATGCACTATATTTCCTATATAAGCATTGTGGAACGCGTGTCATGTCTGAACCCCCTCTATCCATTAGGACTACCTCCGTCAGACATAAGCATCTGTGCTATGGAAGCTACGGCCCCCTACTTGGAACGTCCCCCAAACGCAAGCGTGAATCGTCCTGCAGTCGATCTGGTCCTGCCGACGAAAGCAGAGG
>NW_019394105.1:0-302 GCF_000648675.2 Cimex lectularius | reverse complement strand
AAATTGTTTTTGCATTTTCCATTTTTTTATGGTGTTAATGATCAATTATTGAGGCATAACACTCTCCTATATAATTATATTACCTGTAGTGTGAGATTTGGTGGTTCCCGATCATTTTGGTCTGTGGTAGCAGTTTGTGCGCAATGGCCAATCCTGGCCTCCGTAAATAAATCAGAACCGGAGATATAAAATAAAACATTCGGAAAGTTTTTTTTTTCAATTGCATCCTTATTTTTCTCAATAATAACCAATAATAATTACTTATAATAACCAAAAAACAACATTTTTTGTACGTAGACTTG
>NW_019394104.1:0-302 GCF_000648675.2 Cimex lectularius | reverse complement strand
AGAATCTGGCTTGTTGATTGCGTACCATCATGCGAGTATTGGAGATAGACTGGATGTATAGATGATTGGATATAAAGAGCAAGGCGTAGATCATCTGACTCCTGTACAGTAAACATTCTAGGGTCCAGTTCCTTAAGAAGCTGAAGCTGGATAAAATGCTTGTACGAGTCAACAGTAGGAGGAAGAATGCGTGCGTATGTACTGCCTAGATAAAGTTAGTGATAAGATTTATAAGAATTAAGCTTAAAAATACAAAGTAACTGGCAGGATAAAGGCTGAGGAACTCCATCAGCTTGTATTTC
>NW_019394103.1:0-308 GCF_000648675.2 Cimex lectularius | reverse complement strand
TCAAAAAGAAAAAACACCTTTAACGACAGCTTTCAACAGTCTTGCTAAATATGGATCATCAATGGAATCATTATGTCCTTCACCATACTTTAATATAAAGGGAGGGGGGAGAGAGAGAGAGTGAGAGACAGACAGACAATCAAGAGAATGAGACAGACAGAGAATAGTAATAAAGAAGACTGAGGAGAACACAGTGTGGTAGTGGATAGGTATAATATAATTTTAAGCGCAAAATATAATACTGCTGCAAAGCTCCTACAGTTCCAATTAAACACGGGCTAAATTTTTCACAAATCGAAGTATGCAAT
>NW_019394102.1:0-509 GCF_000648675.2 Cimex lectularius | reverse complement strand
TCTCAATAAAGATCGAAACGTTGGCACGATAAAGAAAATGTTTTTCTGAAGCCTACATCACACCAGACCGCATCTCACGATTTCTGAATAATTTGTAGAGAAAGTTTGCTCAGCCTGTTACACTTGGTGGAAGAATGCCGCTCCTTGGTGCCCTACAGGGAGCGAGTGGGGATAAAGACAGTACCTGGGCAGGACAGTGGGTTTTTGGGTCCCCTGTTCCGATTTTCAATGTAAACGGAGGGTGTTTCCCATATGTAAATATTATGTATAAATATGTATCTCTACAGTGTGTATATGTGTTTGTGTACATAGTCGTTTGTTTGTGTGAATTAATAAGTGAGTGGGCCGATGGCGGAATATCGAGTACGCCTTCAACACCCAGAGTGCTTTTAAGGCTTATATGCTTCAAAGAACTTAGTTAAATCTTTCTCTCTTCCTCTTAATTGTGGAAGAAAGGTCCACGAGACCTAACTTTGCGTGGTTAAATAAAACGTTTAATCTCTCTCCCT
>NW_019394101.1:0-325 GCF_000648675.2 Cimex lectularius | reverse complement strand
GGCTAAACTGTTTGAAGGTTTGAACGGTCATCACCCTTTAATGTGATAAAATAAAATAAATAAATTACTGGGGTATTCACGATGTTAACGCGAATAGAGAAATGTCCAGTAAGATCGTGAACGCCCCCTTCTTTTCTTAGCATGTTAAACGTTAATTTTTTTGTCCATCTGTTAGTGTACATGCTGAAGCTGGAGAATTGCCCCTCAAACATCGAAGATTAAGACTTGACTTGAACTTTGCAGTTAAAATTCTTTCATGCCTTTCCCATCTTCTAGTGTCCCTTTTTTCAAGTGAAAACTCTATTCCGTTTGAAGATACCCTACG
>NW_019394100.1:0-316 GCF_000648675.2 Cimex lectularius | reverse complement strand
GGAGGATAGAAGAGTTTTGGCTTCCGTTGTGTTTCTGTGGAAGATCCTAAATAATTTTATTGACTCCCCGGAGATATTATCTTATCGCTTTAGGGTTCCCCAGCGTCAACTACGAACCCATGAATTGTTTTGGTACTTCACGTCACAGGACCAAATACGGGTTACAGTCCACAATCTCCTTTTTAAGTATTTTATATCATAATGATTGTTTTGTTGTGTTGCTTGACTGTCCTATATTTGGGTACCTGACCTGTTTGGACTATAAATAAATAAAATAAAAAAATATTAGTGACAACCGAACTGACTTATACTTATA
>NW_019394099.1:0-314 GCF_000648675.2 Cimex lectularius | reverse complement strand
TACATGTCATAATTAACAATTGCATATTTATTCGTGCTAATAAATACATTCACTTAATACATTCAGGACGATATAAATAACTAACCTAGTTTAATAACCCTGAGAGTTACTGTATGTCCCGTTCATACATTCACTAAAACACTGACGCTGATAAATAAATTCATTCTAGATGGGGGAAACCACGTATGCAAAGCCATCAAATGCCACCATCCGATTCGGTTATCCAATAAAATTCTCTGCCATCCCTGCTATATCTTTATGATATGTCTTCATGGGGTTAGAAATTGCAGATTGTCTCGAACGCTCACTCTAAT
>NW_019394098.1:0-337 GCF_000648675.2 Cimex lectularius | reverse complement strand
GTGTGTGTGTGTGTGTGTGTGAGAGAGAGAGAGCGAGAAAGCGAGAAGGAAAGATCTTTCGAGTCTTTTTGATATAAAAAAGGAAAGAGTGAGATAGAGCATGAAAGGAAAAATTTAATAGAGGAAGACTGTGAATTCAGTGATAGAGGGCGAATCAGAAGAGAATAAAGAGGAACGGAGAAAGGAAATGAGGGTGAGAGAGATTAGGTCAAATTGTACTTGTATTTAATGGCAAAAATGCCACAAGTTGAGTCAGTACAAAACTATTTCAGACCTAAGATGACCATCGCATGGAATGTAAATGAACACATTTGAATTATTATATTTTTGAAAAGCT
>NW_019394097.1:0-388 GCF_000648675.2 Cimex lectularius | reverse complement strand
AAAAAAAAAAAAAAAAATATTTAAAGTGGATGGAAATTTTTGCCTGTCAGTGTATTAACATGTGTAAGTAATTTTTTTTGTTTTTATGAGGGTATTTCAACTACCAGGTTATTACCCCCCTTGAAAAAAAAAACCATTCATAAAAAAGTATGTTGAGTTCGAATGCAGGGCCGCTGGATTCGAACCCGGGACCTTTACCTTAGTGATGGTAAATAATATTGTAAAGTTATATTACAAGTGGGTGGAAATTTTTGCCGGTCAGTGTATTAACACGTGTAAGTACATTTAAAATAACATACTTATTTTAATATAAACCAAATTACCTGTGATTAAAAATTAATTAGTTTTTATTTAAAAAATTAATTTTAATGGTTTGGTAGAAAATTAA
>NW_019394096.1:0-326 GCF_000648675.2 Cimex lectularius | reverse complement strand
AAAAAATAGTTGATTGAGATATCCTGTATATCTGTGGTTGAAAGAACGTTATGAAAAATAATACTAAATACCTTACGTAAATTAAAAAGGGGGGTTACCATTAATTTTCTTTTTTTATATCTTGCTGCGTTTACTATAAAAGGGGCAGGTCTTTATTTGAAAACACCTAAAAACCTAACCATCCCCAAAGTTAAAAAAATAGATACCTTATAAAAATTAAAAAGATGTTTACCATTTAACTTTTTTTATATTTTGCTTTGTTTACCATAAAAGCGGCTGGTATGTATCTGGAAAAAAATAGTTGATTGAGATATCCTGTATATCTG
>NW_019394095.1:0-327 GCF_000648675.2 Cimex lectularius | reverse complement strand
ATTACACTTAACTAGGACTACCTAACTGGGAAATTACAACAAGACACAAAGCAGCGCTTGGGGAACAAAAACCACTATTTTCTAGTACCAATCATTATCATCATCACCATCACTATTGTAAGAATTATAGGCTAGCTGGGCTTCTCATCTTGTACAATATTTACAAAGATTAGACGAACATCCGTACAAATTCAGATTTCAATCAATTAGACCGTTGCTGACATACAGGTCACGAACGACCGAGGATTAAACAGGTTTTAGGAAAATTGTAATACAGAGGAATCCTAATAATTTGCAACCTCCCTTTTTATTCATAACAAAATGCTA
>NW_019394094.1:0-466 GCF_000648675.2 Cimex lectularius | reverse complement strand
TATACGACGGGGTACTCAATATTCAACAATGGCCCTCTCACACTACGCATTCACGCTAATAAATACATTCACTCTCAAAACAAACAAACAAACACGCGCACGCATGCACACACACACACACTAGGCTTCATAACAATCAGCTCTATATAAAATAAAACAACCATGTTTCCTCCAAGAATTGGAATAGGAGACACAGATACTCACACATTTACACTAATATATTATACATAATATTGCTAAAAACACTTAGTCTAACAACTAATAATAATTAATTTAATAATTTTACACAATGTATAAACTAAATTATTAATTCCCTAATTTCGTGGTCCGCTTGACCAATTAATACATTACAATTAATTAAGGTTTTTAGTTGAGATGAAAAAAAGTTAATGGCACGAGAAAAATGGCAAAAGGAGGGAAAGCTCATAAGGTGGGGTTGAGATGGGGAGTTGATGTCCGAGTGGAT
>NW_019394093.1:0-329 GCF_000648675.2 Cimex lectularius | reverse complement strand
ATTTTGATTACAACATACTTGTTTTACAATAATAAATATTTTTATAGGTCGATGAACGATTTTTGCTTTTGAGCTGGACGTATAATACCAAATGACGTAGAATGTGTCAATGCGTTTTTCACTTCATTTGATATGATATCCCTTGCCAAGTAAAAACAAAATATATCATCCTCTTAAAAAAAAAAAAGAAGGAATATGTGTTAAAAGGAAATTTTTGCCTGCCAATGCACCTGTTTTCCGAATTGTTGTAATAAATAATGTGTATATAAATAGTAAAGCTTTGTCTATTAGTCGCTTTATTATGTATAGTATGTGCTTCAATATTTTTA
>NW_019394092.1:0-334 GCF_000648675.2 Cimex lectularius | reverse complement strand
GACCATCGGCTATCTCCACCACGATATTCATCGGAAAGCCAGCTCGTCTCCGGCCGGCAGGCCGACCGAGTCGGAAAGGATCAGCGCAAACCGGTAAGCGAAGTTCTCCTACTGACCCTAGGGTCTATACCTTAGTTCACCCACCCCGTTCATCCCACAGGAGATTGTCGCTTTCCAACCAGGGTTAGGGCGGCGGCTTTCGACAGCTAGTTCATTTCAGCCCCCAATGCATGCAAAATATCTTACCTAAAACTAACTAACTTCTATAATACAGTCTCACAAATAAATGCACTCACACTTACGTACATTGCACTCATTCCGATTCATCTCGATA
>NW_019394091.1:0-333 GCF_000648675.2 Cimex lectularius | reverse complement strand
CGGTGGTCCCACTCCGCTGCTCGCTGCACAGCTTGCAGACTCTATATAGTGCTATATTAAATCGTTTCACTTCTTCGATACTTACCCAGACGTACGCCGGGAGATCGCTGTCACAATACCGCGCTAGCATGTTTGGGTAGTGTAGCATGCCCAGCCTAACCCACAGGCCCCGAGCCATCGACCCGTCAATGCCGTTAGGGTTCTGAAAGGTGGGCCCGCCCGCGGGGCGCTGATTGGCTGCTGGTGAGTGAGAAACAGGGGTCGCTACCGTTAATTCAGACCCTCGATGCTTCGAGAACCAGTTATCAAATCAGACTCAGATTTTCACAAGTT
>NW_019394090.1:0-347 GCF_000648675.2 Cimex lectularius | reverse complement strand
AGACAGTTTTTCACTGAAGATGGCGTAATGCCGAAACGCGTTTGAATAACTCAAACAAAAAACTCGCGAGTGAAGACAGACCCAGTAGTGCCCATGTGCCGGTTCAACATGAGTTCGCCAACTCGCAGACCAAACCCCATCATCTACTATAATTAAGCAATAATAACAAAAACACAAGGCTTAATGATTCAAGGCAAGTAAACATTTAAATTTAACTTTAACTGAATTCAAAGAATCGCGAAATACATCTAATTCATTAGAATAATAATTCAGCAATCTCATTATCCTCGGTAGGGGTGAATTTAGTCCATATTCTGTTTTGTAGTGTGGAACAAAGAACAAATTAT
>NW_019394089.1:0-335 GCF_000648675.2 Cimex lectularius | reverse complement strand
TTATCTCTTTTTCAAACTGGGTTTTTGTGCCAGTAGTCTTTCTGCTTGCCTCATTGCCTGTTTTGCATGGTTCTTTAGTTACCCAAGATTCCATTTTTTTTTTTTTTAAGCACTGCAACCTGCGTAGGTTATTTTAGTTGATCATTGGTCATAATGAGTTTTCTTGTACAACCTTTTTATGAGCAATAACAACCGACAAAATACCATTTGAGTGATATGTGTCGGTTGACCATTGATCATATATGATTCTTCAGTCATATCACACCGTAGGCCTCATAACAATATCTAACAATTTTACACCAAATCATAGATTTGTTCTGTGGTTCCTGTCTTTT
>NW_019394088.1:0-337 GCF_000648675.2 Cimex lectularius | reverse complement strand
TCCCAAATGTGTTGCCAGATCTATTTTACGACACTTTGCCACTCAAATCACTCACCTTATTAGATCTAGAGCTTCTATCTTGAACGAATATACGGTCTTTAGGCATAGTGTCGTAGGTGATCCGGCAACATATTTGGGAAAAAGATTACCTCCCACAATCGGACGAGGTCGCTGAATACCCAACATTTTTGGTCCTCCGGGCCGGATGACCAAAAATGTTGGGTATTCAGCGACCTCGTCGAATTGTGGGAGGTAATCTTTTTCCCAAATGTGTTGCCAGATCTATTTTACGACACTTTGCCACTCAAATCACTCACCTTATTAGATCTAGGGCTTC
>NW_019394087.1:0-341 GCF_000648675.2 Cimex lectularius | reverse complement strand
GAGGTACATCCTGATGTGAAGAACGCCATCCTTAAGAGGAGAAAGTTCAAGATAGGGTACACTGCTTGCTGGGTGACAAAATGTGTCATCCTAAGGAAATGTTATAGGTGTTTCGCCCTTGGGCACAAAGCACGAGAGTGCCGTGCTCGAGTCAGATGTATAAAGTGCGGCCAAGAAGGCCAGCTCTCTTTTAATTGTGTAGGGCCTTTTCAGGATTGGATCGGATAAAGAAACCGTAGACTTTTAGTTTTTAAACACACGCTCTTTATTTCTCTATACATGTGCACTTGTAACCAATAACCTTCTTAGAAGTGACCAACAGATTTAAGTTCGTCATTGTC
>NW_019394086.1:0-482 GCF_000648675.2 Cimex lectularius | reverse complement strand
CACACACACACACACACACACACACACACACACACACACGAAAATAGATATTACAAATTTGTGCCTGTATGATTTTTTTTTCTCGTGGTCACAACACTGGCACTATTGCCAGTACTGCACTCTGAGGATAGAGATCAAGAGAAACCAGCCAATGCTGGTATTCAATGTGAGGGATTAAGGGGTCAAGAGGACTACGTCATTTAAGGCGACATGGTGGGATTTGCTCTTTTGCACCAGTCTTTCATAGACTCGAGATAGTTTCGGATGTTGCTTGGATGGGTTGTTATCTGCGTGGGTGGTAATGAATGTGTTGGGATGTAGTAAAGTCAGGAGTAGGAATGGTAGGATGGGACCAAGAATGCTCCCTTGTGAGACGCCAGGCTTATACAGTTCCGACACCTATTTGTACTTGTTACAGACTTCACTGTGAAGCGGCAGCCAGTTAAATAGGATTCTAGGCTAAAGTATATATTGAATTGAAA
>NW_019394085.1:0-561 GCF_000648675.2 Cimex lectularius | reverse complement strand
GAGAGAGAGAGAAATAAAAATAGATAGATAGAGAGGTAAAGAGACAAAAAGAGACAGAGGGAAAGAGAGTAAGAGAGAGAGAGAGAGAGAGAGAGAGAGAGAGAGACAGACAGACAGACAGACAGAGAGAATGAGAAAATCTTTTACTACACACCACATAATTTGTTTACAGGAGAGAAAAGGCCTGTAAAACAGCATTGTTTCCCTGAATAATTAACATATACAGAATACCAAGCATTCAGTCTATAAAATATAGCCGACAGCTCGCATTCTGTGCTGTCATTACATGCATAACTTTTACCAAGCTCATTTCCTATAATTTCAAAGATTTTATGCGATTTATGATCGCCAGAGAGGAAAATCCCAAGAAAGAATTTGTTGTATTATCGCCTTTAGATTATTTTCTACAGTTTTCTGTCATCGGTTGTTTAAAGTCTCAAGATTTATTAAAAATTTATGGGAAATTTGTCGAAAAATTCAGACAATTGTTAAGGCGTTTGAAAGCGAGATAGAGTGAATGAGGGAGGGAGGGAGGGAGAGAGAGAGAGAGAGAGAGAGAGA
>NW_019394084.1:0-357 GCF_000648675.2 Cimex lectularius | reverse complement strand
TTTGATTAAAGAACATTGCTTTAAAGTAACTAGTTTCTTTTTTTTTGTTTAATACCAAAATCCTGCATTATTTTCCGGACAACCCAATAGATTCAGTTGTCAGAACAGGAACAAGGTCAAATCTCTATGTTCAAATGGCAGAAATTTAATTCTAATAATGCATTACTAATTATTGATTTATATAAGTTCAAATTTACACCTGCATATACATACACAGACATGTGTACACAGTTGAGGTGTCACTTCTCACAATTTGTAATTTACAATAAGTTACCAGCAGGCCTCGAAAATCACCCACTCTGGGTGTGAGCAGTCCAGGGTCAGACCTCTGTCTTATTTGTCTGACTGCCAAGTTTG
>NW_019394082.1:0-387 GCF_000648675.2 Cimex lectularius | reverse complement strand
TATTCTTAAATACGCATTAATTAAATCAGACCAATACATTTCTTTTGTTAATTTCTGACCTGTCCTTATACTCTCATTCATAATAGATACATCCCATGTCCTATAACAAAACCAAACTAAACAACAACAAGCCTTCAAGAACTGTTATAGCTTTATTTTTAGTTCTCCCCATCGGCACGCACAGCAATGCGGAAAAAATAAAGTTATAGGCTGTTATGAAAAAGACGTGTGAAAATTAAGTGAAGTTCAAAATTGTTTGTAACTGTAGTATATTTGTCTACTTTTAATAAAGTAAAGTTAAATTGAACGATTCTTTTGTCCAGCCCCGACATATATATGTATACACATAAATATATAAATATAATGCCTTGTCCAAAATATTGCAAG
>NW_019394080.1:0-349 GCF_000648675.2 Cimex lectularius | reverse complement strand
TATTCTGATCCGTCAAGTGACATACTTGCTGAGCAGGATTTTCACTTTCATCTTCTTTAAGTACGACGGCTGAGGTACCATCAAATTTGTTTAGGCTTTCATTGTGATCCGCCAAGTGTCAAACTTGCTGAGCAGGATTTTCACTTTCATTTTCTTTAAGTATTTTATTCTGATCCGTCAAGTGACATACTTGCTGAGCAGGATTTCCACTTAATTTTCTTTAAGTACGACGGCTGAGGACCATCAAATTTGTTTAGGTTTTTATTCTGATCCGTCAAGTGACATACTTGCTGAGCAGGATTTTCACTTTCATCTTCTTTAAGTACGACGGCTGAGGTACCATCAAATT
>NW_019394079.1:0-352 GCF_000648675.2 Cimex lectularius | reverse complement strand
AGCCACTCTTCATCGTTTTTCTTCTGTAAATATTTCAAACTGTCGCCGCGTTTTGAAAAGCGTGTCAAGCAAAGATGACTCCAAAACTTACTCCCGTTTTCTAAGAAAGGCCGTTTTCTTTAAACTTCACGGAAATGAGGAGGAAAAGAAATTACTATACATTATGAAGAGCCGACTAAACACTGGCTTATCCAAATTCCCGTGAAATTAAAGAAAAGCCTGTTCAAAGGGCAGTCGTTGATGAAATGACTTAATTACCAGTTCGGGTTTGTCTGTTTCAAAGCCTCCAACTCGAAGCACTTCTACTCGTAAAGTGCCCATCATTTATTCAAACCTTTTTTTAATTGAAATT
>NW_019394078.1:0-353 GCF_000648675.2 Cimex lectularius | reverse complement strand
TCCCTACAATCCTTTTTATCCGGAATATCTTTGATTAGCCCAGAGAAAACAACGATAAACGTGGAAACGATGTGTACACGGCGACTGCCAGAGCCGAACTCCGTTTGATTAACAGGGTTCATTCGCAAAAGCTTCGTGGAGGTGCAAATTAGGATTTTAGTATTAAGCTGGTCGAACACTAGGTCGGTATGATGGCGCGGCGCGGAGCCGAGCTGGATAAGTTGCCAGACTTCTGGAAGCCGAGGCCTCGCCGCGCCACGCCTTGCCACCTTACAGGCGTAGTGTACGCCGGGGCGGTGGAAATCGTTGAGTTCGGGTATATTCGGTTGCCCTCGGACATCGTATTTGTAAAG
>NW_019394077.1:0-367 GCF_000648675.2 Cimex lectularius | reverse complement strand
AGGGGAGATCATCAAGAAAGAGAGCGAACAGAACTGGACTGAGTAGACAACCCTGCCTAACACCACATTTAACCTCAAAAAAATTGGATAAACCTTCACGCCCTCGGACCTCTTATGCTGTTTGTGTGAAAAGGGATTTTAGGATTCTAGTTGATATTGATTGACCTCCGTAGTTTAAATTGATGTATTGGATCTTCTTGAGGTTTTTTTTTAAAGTTCTACTTCTATTTGGGTCTGTTTTTTGTTCTTAAGTTGGGCTACCTCAAGAGGACTTTAGGATATTCAAAATTTTGGAAGAGAAGCCATAGTTACTAATTTTGAACAAAAGTCCTCTACGATCTACACTATCAAATGCGGCTTTTAAGTC
>NW_019394076.1:0-384 GCF_000648675.2 Cimex lectularius | reverse complement strand
TTAGGCCTCAACCCCAGCTCTTTTTGCAATTATTTCGCGCAAGAACGGTCCCTTGAGCGTTCAACAAAAGTTGTGAAGATTGTGAAATTGTATAGTAATCATTTTTTTTTTACGAGGGTTCGCAACAGCAGAGGTCGTACAAACCCTCAGGGTGCCGGTGTTTTTGAAAAAAAGCTCATTTGTTAGAATGCAATATATCATCCTAATATGGATGAAATGTGTCGGGTTCGAATGCAGGGCTGCTGGATTCGAACCCGGGACCTTACCTTACAGTGATGAGCGCCGTGTCGAAGACTAAACCTTGCGGCCACCGACGCCCCCTAAAAAAATTTTTGTTGTTGAAATATTGTTTCGCTCTTGTTTTTCACAAGCCTAAAGTAGACT
>NW_019394075.1:0-358 GCF_000648675.2 Cimex lectularius | reverse complement strand
AAACATTGGGTAAAATGCAGAATCGCATTGCACGAAAAATGTTTTCTTGAATTTCACCAAAACTAGACAATTGAAAAAGTTTTGTAGTTACAAAATTTTTATATATACAACAGTCTTTTTTGTAACTACAAAACTTTTTCAATTGTCTAGTTTTGGTGAAATTCAAGAACACATTTTTCGTGCAATGCGATTCTGCATTTTACCCAATGTTTTATGGCTGTGGATTTACATAATCCACATCGGAATCCCTAACCATCCCTATATATACAACAGTCTTTTTTGTAACTACAAAACTTTTTCAATTGTCTAGTTTTGGTGAAATTCAAGAAAACATTTTTCGTGCAATGCGATTCTGCAT
>NW_019394074.1:0-467 GCF_000648675.2 Cimex lectularius | reverse complement strand
GCTTTAATCCTAACAATTAGTTAAGGTTTTGGTTGAGACAAAAAAGTCAGTGTCACGAGCGGGATTCGAACCAACGACCTCCGGCTAAATACCCCGCTGCTCTACCACTTGAGCTATCGTGAATTCGATCCACTCGTACACTAACTTCCCATTTCGACCCCACCTTTTGAATTTTCCCTCCTTTTTGCCATTTTTCATTTTTTTTATTTGGTCAAGCGGACCACGAAAGCTAATAAAATTTAATCCTAACTTTTAACTAACTTTAATAACTAACGCACTCCATAAAACCCCTGCATGAAGAATTCAATAAAATTACATAATCAATTATAAAACTAAAGACATTTGGAAATAATCTTGTTTCTCACTATTATCTCTTCTTATACAAACTTTTTTTTAACGCACATAAGTTTTGCACTCGTCATCAAAAGTTTCAGTAAATATAATTTTTTTGAATTTTTAGCGCTTCT
>NW_019394073.1:0-371 GCF_000648675.2 Cimex lectularius | reverse complement strand
GTCTAAGATGTCTGACTGTTTTCAGAGTTCAAGAGGAAAGGTCATAAAATATCCAGTATGCTCAAAGGTCCTAAAATACCTTCACTTTTAATCTGATTGTCGATTAACTCCAGACGAGAACTCCTTTCATTTTCTTAAATTCTGGGACCTCAGATCCCTTGGGTAAACCAACAGTTAGTTCAGTCTTGTAGATTGCTTGGACATAGGAAGGTCTTTCTGGAATCCGTTTGAGTCTGATGCCTTCATCAATTCTGTTCAACTATGTTCAAATGATCTAGACCTTCATTTATCTGTTTTCCATACGGTATTAAAAAGATTGAACATAACAAACTTTTCTTTAGTTCAGTCGGAAGCAGTGAGCAATAAAAGTT
>NW_019394072.1:0-388 GCF_000648675.2 Cimex lectularius | reverse complement strand
TGTTCCTTTTTATTTCCCCCATTAAGGTTAAAGTAAGATATATCAAATTTTCAATTTTTGTGCAATTGTTTTTTCATGTTTTTAATTGTTGTTTTATATATGATAATAAAACAGGAAGATGACTGTCGCAAGCTCGGCGAAAACTGAAAGAAAGTTTTTTTCTCTGTGTTGACCTCTTCCGTAGATCCTCCGAAAAACTTCTTGGTGTTTTAATTGTTTAGGAAACCACCTTCGCAGCAAATGCGGTTCGACAAAAACATGCCTCAAATGTAACTCGAATTTACATCATACACTTTTACACCGCGACGTTGTTGCAGTACCGCCTGCATTCCAACCGCCAATGCTGTACCGACCGATCACCCTAATAGTTCTACAGTTAATTTTGTTT
>NW_019394071.1:0-372 GCF_000648675.2 Cimex lectularius | reverse complement strand
CACAAGATATACGACATGGGGCCCGTGGCCATGAAGGGGATGATACAACGTAGGCTCGCCAGGCCTACGAGGGAGGACACTGTTGCGCTTGGCGCATGCAGTGCGTGAGGCTAGGAAGCCGGATCCTGAAGAGAACAATCTTGGGAGACGGCTTGCTTTATATCCACAGTCGTTTCGATAATCCAGTAAGACCAAGTGTGCAGAATCTGTACCAGCCCCGCAATATTGAAGTAGGAATATGGTTACATTGTAGATATGAGGCCAGAACGGCCTTTGAAGTACGAGGTAAGATGCCCGGTCATCACTTGTGCATCATCACTGGTGACGATCGCTTAAGGCAATTCCCAGAATGACACGCACACTGTATACAGT
>NW_019394070.1:0-372 GCF_000648675.2 Cimex lectularius | reverse complement strand
ATTGGCGTTCCGTTGTCTCCAATATAGGTGCTACCTAGACACTGTAGACACTAAGCAGAGGTAGTAAGTTACGTAAGGTGAGGTATTTCTGAAAGGAAGGAAGGTAAATTTGGGACGGGTTGAATTGTGTAAGAAGGCAGTCCTGGGCCACAGCGTCATTTGTGGCTGCGCGACGAAAGAGGTAAATGAGGGAATGTACCACCATAAGAAAGAGCAAAGGTAGAAATATGTGATGCCTTGACCAAGCTAAGATTTCTTGATACACAGTTTTCCTTGGTGTACATCTTATTTGGAAGCATGTGGTTAATATTGTACCGCACGATGCATTATCTGGTTCTAGTTCGTATTTAAAAATGGCTCCGGACTTTGCTT
>NW_019394069.1:0-435 GCF_000648675.2 Cimex lectularius | reverse complement strand
TAAAGAAAATGTTTTTCTGAAACCTACATCACACCCGACCGCATTTCACGATATCTGAATAACTATCGATTAACGGTCACTAATCTCTACACATACTTTAGGATGAAAGAAGTAGGTGGATCGCGTCCAATCTGTAAGAGCTAGACTCATATTTTTATTATGGTTGAAGCCGTAATTTTTTTTATTCTATGTAAATGTTTACATTTGTTTACCGTGTAAATTGTAAGAAACAGTTTCAAAATCTATTTTCAAGTTCTAAATACGAGGTAAAGAAGTATATCTTACAAGAAGTTTATTAGTAAAGAATATATCTTACAGCTTGACGAAGTAGCCGAGTGGGTTTTTTATTTTCTCTTTCAAATTCGCCTAAACCCTGATTATCATTATTATTCATACAGAGTTATTACAATAATTTAACTGTCTCACAACAATAGC
>NW_019394068.1:0-380 GCF_000648675.2 Cimex lectularius | reverse complement strand
CATGTCTGGTGTTTTTGTCTAGTGTTTGAGTTTTTTCCCAAGACATTTTTGAAGATCCAACTTAAGCATATATCCGGGTGCACCTAGTTCTGGTCCTAGAAGAAGGCAGCCTCATCCTTTCTAGTTGGTCAGCCTGTTCATTTTCTTCTAGGTCTTCATATTTGTGAACCCACTTTAAGTTAATCTTGTATGTAATTCGTGCAGATATTCTTTTCTCCACTGATCCCAAAAGGATTGAACCAATTGGTCCTACAACTGTTACTTCGAATGTTTTGCTCGGTAAAACCCACGAGTTGGAAGTTCGCTCATCTTCGGATACGAAGATGAATGGCATATCCTGAAGAATGTGTTACATTTTCGCACCTGACCTCTAATAATTT
>NW_019394067.1:0-380 GCF_000648675.2 Cimex lectularius | reverse complement strand
GCGCAAGTATTAGCAAGTGTTGTTGTTCGTCAAATAATTTATTAAATTAATTTAACATTAAATATGATATATAGGTATTTAACTAATCAACAATTAATAATTTTATAAACGGGCCAGGCAGAAGATGCAATAAATACATAGAAAGAGTGGGTGATAAGAGGTAAGAGAATGAAATAGGGAAAGATAGATAGATAAAGTGATAGAGTTGAGAAGAGTTGCTAGGATTAAAAACTGTAATCTAATTTATCGTAAAACATAAAACTTCCGACCTTAAAATATAAACTTTCATTTATAATTTACATGTTTTAAAGAAATTTTTGATATCAGTTTAAAATTTAACACAACTTTTCCATTAAAAAATAAACAAAGTCCTTTAGCTG
>NW_019394066.1:0-382 GCF_000648675.2 Cimex lectularius | reverse complement strand
ATGACATAGATATGACAAAAGTAAAAAATTGGCATCATTATGCTAAAATTCATTCATTCTCAAATCCGGCGGCATGCTTACACGCTCATTGTATGGAGCCAACTCAGTTCTTCCAAGTTTTTTTGGTTTTGAACAAAGAGTTAATTTGTCATCAAAATGTGATAACTTGAAAGAAATAAGAGTTGATTGAAAATTAAAAAATAAATAATTTGAATTAATAAATCGAATTTAAATCGTGTAATTTTAAATTAAAACGAGTTACTTTGACCGAAAACACTATTTTTGGTCTTACAACATACGTATCAATTTTTGGCACAAATTTTACCTAATTACATGACATAGATATGACAAAAGTAAAAAATTGGCATCATTATGCTAAAAT
>NW_019394065.1:0-630 GCF_000648675.2 Cimex lectularius | reverse complement strand
TTTAATAAATGGCAAAAGGAGGGAAAAGTCATAAGGTGGGGTTGAGATGGGGAGTTGATGTCCGAGTGGATCGAGGTCACGATAGCTCAGGTGGTACAGCAGCGGCGTATTTAGCCGAAGGTCTTGGGTTCGAATCCCTCTCGTGCCGTTAACTTTTTCATCTCAACTAAAAACCTTAATTAATTGTAGTAATTGTTATATGTAAACAATGTGTAGAGATTAGTGACCGTTAATCGATAGTTATTCAGATATCGTGAGATGCGGTCGGGAGTGATTTAGGTTTCAGAAAAACATTTTCTTTATCGTGCCAACGTTTCGATCTTTTATTGAGACCATCTTCAGGGCCTGGGATTTACAAACAATGTTTAACTTAATTTAACTTAAACATTGTTTGTAAATCCCAGGCCCTGAAGATGATCTCAATAAAAGATCGAAACGTTGGCCCTATAAAGAAAATGTTTTTCTGAAACCTACATCACTCCCGACCGCATCTCACGATATCTGAATAACTATGTAAACAATGTTTGTAAATCCCAGGCCTTGAAGATGATCTTAATAAAGATCGAAACGTTGGCACGATAAAGAAAATGTTTTTCTGAAACCTACATCACACCAGACCGCATCTCACGA
>NW_019394063.1:0-385 GCF_000648675.2 Cimex lectularius | reverse complement strand
TATTAATCAGAGTACGGTTCCGTTGATTATTTCATCATATATCGTTAGTTGGAGGGGGAAAGGTAACGTGAAAAGACGGTGGGAATCGAACCTAAGGCCGCTGGTCATTCCATTTTCTTTATTACTCATGATTTTTATATTCATTGTGTTGTCAACCGACTTCAGAAAATAGTCGTTAACCTTACTTTGAAATCGTGCCTGAGCTATGATCCCTTCAGACCCGTCCTCAAACGCGACGCGGAGGAAATACGCGATATTGAATTATTAATTAAATAAACAAGTTTTATGTCTCCGTCTTTTTTTCCTTAGGAATTTACATTTATTTTTACTTGTTTAGGCAAAGACTCAATCATTGAATGTTAAAAAACGTGAACCTTTGATTAAT
>NW_019394062.1:0-464 GCF_000648675.2 Cimex lectularius | reverse complement strand
AGAAAATGTTTTTCTGAAACCTACATCACACCCGACCGCATCTCACGATATCTGAATAACTATCGATTAACGGTCACTAATCTCTACACAGAATAGAGAAAATGTTTTTCTAAACCCACGTCACACCAGACCGCATCTAATAATCTCCAAATATTTATCACACTGTTGTTATTTATCAAAACGAGAAAAACCGTGATGATAACGAGTGTAATATGGGGTTTATTTTGCAATGGGAAATGTTTAATTTGAATTAATTAAAAGCGAAGATATATAAATAAAATAAAAAACAGTTGCATTGACAGAAGAGATCACGTATTACTACAGTTCAGATATATTAAAAATAAACACACTTTGACTACCTGTATTTCGGAGACAATGTAATATTGACTTTAATTTTTTCAATTAATTATATTTTTTATCTAAAATCTTGGTTGATAGAAAGTATAAACTTTAGAAAAAATTAT
>NW_019394061.1:0-415 GCF_000648675.2 Cimex lectularius | reverse complement strand
AATTTTTTAAATAAAAACTAATTAATTTTTAATCACAGCTAATTTCTTGTTGTTTCATATTTTCTAACATCAGTGATGTTCTAATTGACTACACTTAACAGAAACCCACAAATGTAAATTGTTTGCAGTATGTACAGGTGCCGAAAATGATAAAATTCGAAATAATTCCAAATCTTGAATTTCAAAGCAGTAAACCCTCACTTCACGTTATCTTATAAATTTACTTCTTTATTTTATAATTCGGCCTACATTCCATCGTGATTTTATCGGGAGCAACTTCTGTCTTCATCTTGGTCATTTTCATCATTGGTTTCTTATCATATTTACCCGACGCCTTGCCACGTTTTGGTGGGGTGTGCACATCTATCCGACGCAAGCACACGTCGCGTACAGTCCACAGCGTTTATCACAATAA
>NW_019394060.1:0-389 GCF_000648675.2 Cimex lectularius | reverse complement strand
GTGTTCTGACATACACTTCGCTGCCAAAGTAAACACTCACTTTGGAAAAGAAGCATTTGTTTGTTTGGACAAGTCAGTACAAAATTTCGTCAGAAATCGCACCCATAGAAATCGTAGCCTTAGTGTTTTGGTCTGTTTTTGGCTTTTTGCCATCGTCTGTGGTTTGTTTGTGTCATTTTTCATTTAATCAGGTCTTTTTTACACGATCGTAAAATGAATGCCTTTTTTTCCCCCACCTCTGTGTTTTAACATTGATATGTTTTTCGTCTTGATACACTATTGTTTTTGATGAGTCTTTTGTCGTATTTTATGAAGTTTTACTCTGTGCCAAATCCTCTGTCTAGTAAAATATGAAAAAAGACAAAAACTGTAAAACTTCCTACTATTTT
>NW_019394059.1:0-389 GCF_000648675.2 Cimex lectularius | reverse complement strand
TTAGGGCAAATCTTGTTCGTTGGTACATTTTTAATCTTGCAATGGTTGAAAATTTTCCTAAGACGGAAACAGACTCAGATCCAATATGCGGATTTCCTTTCTATCGGCGTATTGCCGCAAGAATTCCACCCAGTTGATCGGAGATTTTGATATATTTGTGCATTGTACCATTGTGGAATATCAGAATGAATTCAGCAAAAACTGAAGATGTATCTTCATCCGATTTAGCTCTTTTATCCCTCGGATGAACATTCAAATCGGAAAGAAAATAAAGATTCATTTGGTTATTGCTGTGGATTTTGCTTTTTGGATAATCATATGTCGATGGTGCAGGTTGTTGAGTTGGGGCTTCAATACTGATGATATTTTAATCCATAATGTATTTAGTA
>NW_019394058.1:0-393 GCF_000648675.2 Cimex lectularius | reverse complement strand
CCAATGTTTGTAAATCCCAGGCCGTGAAGATGATCTTAATAAAGATCAAAACGTTGGCACGATAAAAAAAAAGTTTTTCTTAAACCTACATCACATCAGACTGCATCTCTCGATTTCTGAATAATTAAATTGGTTTGTTAATTATATATATATTTTGCCAAATGTGCGGGGAAGATACTCGTTAGAAGGCCCCATTCTGATTTATGACATACACTTATTGTAACCGTATTTAAATAATAGAATTACATAAAAGCTATGCATATTTAATACGTCCAAGTTTAAATAAATAAACATCTGAATATACACCACAAAATGATTTTGGCAAAATGGCACATCACTGTATATATATATATATACGTATATATATGTATATATATATATACGTATATACGT
>NW_019394057.1:0-512 GCF_000648675.2 Cimex lectularius | reverse complement strand
CTACTTAACCTACATCACACCAGACCGCATCTCACGATTTCTTAATAATTATCGATTAACGGTCACTAATCACCACACACGTTACCATCTACTTTTTCCTATTTTATATTTATATATAAAATTATAGTTTTTTTATTGCAGAGATAGAAAGTACACAAGCACTCACTACTTTTTATGTTGCCACACTTTGGCCATAATAATTGCAATTTTCGTTTAAAACAAAATCTTACGTTATAATTAAACCAGTCACGAGTTCGGCAAAAATTTAAAATTTTCTCAGTCGTAGTTAAAAAAAACAAAAAAAAACACTTCTTGCGGCATCAGTGGTTACGGCGGTTACACGGTGCCTCATAACTCTTAGGGTCCCCAGTACGAATCTTAGCGGCTCTGAATTCTAACCCAACATATTTAAGTACCTTAAATTCACTAATTTCGTGGTCCGCTTGACCAATTAATACATTACAATTAATTAAGGTTTTTAGTTGAGATGAAAAAAAGTTAATGGCACGAGA
>NW_019394056.1:0-398 GCF_000648675.2 Cimex lectularius | reverse complement strand
AGAATATTATTCAGATAGAAAAGGTGTTTAAGATCAAAATTCTAGCTTTTCCAGGTGTGAAGTAAGGAGGCTTACTTAGCCCACTTTTGTGTTTCCATGCTGGGTCTTAGGATTAAAATGACAGAATGACTGAACAACAGGTTCATCAAGCAACAGATCCCAAAAAGAAGTCAAACGGTAATAGTCTGATCTTGTTTTCATATAGTAGGATATACTTTAAACCAAGAAGTTAATTAAAATCTCATTAAACGCAGAGTCAATAATAATCATGGTATTACAAGTTTTTATATGATATATATTTATATCCAAGGATTTTTTTTCATTTTTTTTTTTTTTTTTACAAGGGTTCGCAACATTAGAGGTCATATCAACCCTCAGGGTGCCAATTTTTTTGAAAA
>NW_019394055.1:0-405 GCF_000648675.2 Cimex lectularius | reverse complement strand
TATATATACAAAAGAGTAATATTTTAATAGAAATGTAGATGGAAGTTAGCCATGATTTCAACAACAAAAATACGATATATGTATATGGAAAGTTTTTAAATTTGGGGCCAAAAATAACCATTTTAGAAAAATAGTCTACCACACGTTAACTGTTCTACATCTACTTGACAATTAGAACAATACTACTTATTACACAATATATCAATACAATTACAGGAATGCAAATTTCCCCAAACTACTAAAAAGCAAAATACTTAACTAGAATCTGGGTCGATAATGGAGACAAATTAGTTACAGTCCAAAATATAGTGAACATTTGACTACATTTCTACAAACACACTGATTTGCTATAAACTACAATATAATAATTATGATGAATAACTACTTTAAATTTAAAATTAAAAT
>NW_019394054.1:0-450 GCF_000648675.2 Cimex lectularius | reverse complement strand
AGCTCCTACCATTTCCTTATAGAGCTGACTTACGGAATATATTTTAAATTTGGTACCCAATAAACCCATATATTTAGGATAGAGTCGCTCAATAGCAATACGAACAGTTTCTATTTCGGGTGTATCCCGCAATATTTTTGCATACTGAATTTGTTTGTCGACGGATTCCCAGATAGATCTCTTTTTGATTATGCCCAAGTAAAAACTTGGTTTTTAATTTGAGGATTTGTTCTGGCGACACAGGAACTTAAATAACGAATCACACAAAGATCTAACGTTTATAGAAATGATAAATGATGGAGTGAGTGTGGTGTTCAATCCTTTTTAAAAAGATAGTTCCTACTCACAGTAAGTTGTTTTGCACTTTCACTTTGGCGATTCATGTCGAGAGACGTGGTTGTAGAAGTCCTTCAACCTGATGATGAGCTAAAAGGCTCGAAATCCGGATCG
>NW_019394053.1:0-408 GCF_000648675.2 Cimex lectularius | reverse complement strand
GACCTCTTTAGTCTGGAGTTTCAAACGATATTTCTCACTCGGTCGTACGATGATGTTCATGTTGTCACCACATTTGATGTTCTGTGCTTTCTGTCTGAAAAAACAGCTATTTTCCCAAAATCAACCAAAATACCTCAGTTTCTGTTATTTTTTTCTTACTAAAAATTCCAAATTGAATAATTTCTAATAAAAATCAAATTTAATTTATAAGACTAATAAAAACAATAAATTTCGAGTAAGTGTAAGGTCGATTTTGGGCAAACAGCTAGGTTTTTTTGGCCGAGCAAGCACATAACATCAAAAGTGTGACAAGGTGAACATCGTCATATGACCAAGTGCGACATGGCGTTTTAAACTTGAGACTTGAGGGGTTAATTATTCAGTATTCAAGAAAAGATTAAGTACAAC
>NW_019394052.1:0-422 GCF_000648675.2 Cimex lectularius | reverse complement strand
TTTTAAAAATTAGAACCCCTCTTTTCAAATGAAATTGACCCTTTTGCAAATGAACGTTACCGTTTTGAAAATCAAATTTTAACCAATCTCAATTTTTTGCAAAATAAATTCACTAATCTTCCGAATGAAATTCATGCAGTTGAAAATAATGCACTTTTTGTAAGTCAATCTCACCCTTTGCGATTTATATTCACCGTAAATCAAAATACCCTTTTTCAAATTAAATTAAATTCCTTCTTTTGTAAATCCGATTCATGAAATTTTGCGAAGTAAATTTACGCTTTTTTCGTATCAACTTTAGTATGAACTTCATTTGATTTCGCGGTCCGATTGACCAAATAACTTCTTTCAATTAATTAATGTGTCTGTAAGGTATTGGTTGAGATAAAAAAGTTATTTTCACGAGCGGGATTCCTCTCCCG
>NW_019394051.1:0-409 GCF_000648675.2 Cimex lectularius | reverse complement strand
TGACCCTTCTACTACGAGTCATATCCTCCGAGGGCCACCCCATCGACAGGGCTGTTGATATATGAGAGCTTCTCTTCCGATCCGACCCACCGACGATGTTTTTAATCCATTTTTAAGTCCGGAGGTTGGGACGTCCCGGCCTTAGCCTCCTTGCTTTTCTCATTACCTATTGCCAGTGGACAAAAACTACCGATCTGCTCAAAGTTCCAGGTATCTCTCAACAAAAGCACTACGAGAGGGTCAACAGCGAACCCGCCTGCGAGATATAATGATTTTATTATCCAAGATATTTTGCTGAACGTTGACGCCTCTTACTTTGTCGACATTCTTGCAATAATAAGTTATTTATTCATTCCTTTATCGGAGCTTCAGAAGGGGTAATCACAACATTAACATTATAGAGGGTGAC
>NW_019394050.1:0-519 GCF_000648675.2 Cimex lectularius | reverse complement strand
ATATATACGCATTGAGCTGTAGGTATTAGGGGTAAAATAATACAAAAAATATGTAAAAGGTAGAAGATTTAAGGTAAAACACGAGGCAGAAAAGTACGTTTATTATCGAATCTAACTCAATAGCTATTAAACAATAATTTATTTTCCATTTTCTTTAAATTTTAAAGTTAAAACATCTACTAATAAAACTAATAACCAACATTTCAGACAACACCCCTCACTCACCTTCCTATCGATCCTTCTTTTTTTCTCTCACTATTACTTTCGTTCTCACTCACTCTCTCTCTCTCTCTCTCTCTCTCTCTCTCTCACTCCCTTAATCTCTCTCTCTCTTTCTTTCTTTTCTCTAGAAAGAAATATATTCTTTAGAAATATACTTCTAGAAAGAAATATATTCTTTAGAAATATACTTCTAGAAATACATATATTTCTTTATTACTTTAATTATTATTTTATTATTATCTCTCTTTCTTTCTTTATCTCTCGTTCTTTCACTCTCGAAGTCACGTCACCTCACTC
>NW_019394049.1:0-409 GCF_000648675.2 Cimex lectularius | reverse complement strand
TATCTTTATGATATGTCTTCATGGGGTTAGAAATTGCAGATTGTCTCGAATACTCACTCTAATAAATACGTTCACTCAGGGTGATAAAATTACTAGCCTCGTCTATGCGGTCCGTCACCCAAACACTCACGCTAATAAATCATTCAGGACGTTAAAACATCTTACCCAGTTTGGTTGGGGTCTTCTATATGTATTCCAACACAAACCCACCTACTCACTCAAATACGCTAACAAATACCTTCATACTGGGTGAGAAAAAAACGTGTGGATACTCTGTCTTAAATGTCCTTGAGATTCGTGGACAAGCCACAAATTACATGTCATAATTAACAATTGCATATTTATTCGTGCTAATAAATACATTCACTTAATACATTCAGGACGATATAAATAACTAACCTAGTTTAAT
>NW_019394048.1:0-411 GCF_000648675.2 Cimex lectularius | reverse complement strand
GGCCTAGGTACCGCGCGTCGCAGCAATCCCTCGTGTCTCCTGTAGAACGGTGGGCTGAGCTAACACGGTCTATATACTGACCATGATAGATCCTCTGGTTCATCCTTTACTACTGTCGAAACCGCAAGAATGAGCCCTCGCGGAACCCCGGTACAAGGGTTTGATTCATGAAAGGGTCTGTGGATGTGGCACATCAGGGGAGTATGTTGGTAGGCGGTATGAACCCTCTTCTAGATCTGGGGAAGGCTGATGCTTCCGATGAAGCCATACTAAAGAATCACTTTTTCTCCAGTCTGTGCTTGACAGTTGATCTGAAACCAGGTCAAGGCGATCGTTCAGCCCAGGCTGAGCGATGACCTCCAGTTACTGGATCTTGACATTGAGCCGTATCATCAGTGGTTGGACACTGGC
>NW_019394047.1:0-423 GCF_000648675.2 Cimex lectularius | reverse complement strand
TTGTAAACATTTATCATTTGCCTTTTTCCACCTGCCTTTATCTGCACGCCGTTGTTTTAGTACATTCGTCTGTCTTCACCTGTTTACCTTGCTCTTTTTTCTCCTTGTTTCTGTTCTCACTATATATTTTTCTTTCTTTGTGTTGTTCCTTGTACAATTGCAACCTTATCCTCTATCTTATTGTCAATGTATATACCTTCAAATTGCCGATTATATTTCCTTCACATTATTTATTTTTATATTTGTCTTTTTCATTTATATTATAAATTTAAAATGTTCGGTCCATCTTCCCGTCGATAGATTCTTTCTATTTAGATCTATTCTCCTTCACGCACTATTTACTTAGGAATGAGCCGACGCTTTATGCAGAGAAAGGTTGCTCGATGTGTCCCACATAATAGAGGCGTGTCATGCCTTGGCTCC
>NW_019394046.1:0-417 GCF_000648675.2 Cimex lectularius | reverse complement strand
CATTTTAGCATGTAGGGTGGGATGACCGATGGTGGAGTATAGGGTACATCCATCGACCTTCAATTAGGTCAAGGGTTGAAATAATCTAGCTGATGACTGAAGACTAAGTTCGGTGGCTGGAAGGATATGGCCGTAGACTGACCCCGGACTGCTAATCACCTGAGGTGGGTGATTCTCAAAGCCTGCCGGTAATTTATTGTTTAATTACTAACTTTGGAATTGCCAGTAAACTGCGAGAATTGTATGTATGTTGTATACACAATTTTGAGCTTATATAAATCACTAACTTTTTTGTTTATTATTATTATACACGTCATTGTTTAAAAGAAATTGAAATGTATACTCCATTACACCCTGGAATAAAAATTATGAAATTGAGGGACCGAGAGCACAAAATGAACCTTTATGTAACAAACC
>NW_019394045.1:0-472 GCF_000648675.2 Cimex lectularius | reverse complement strand
GTAGTGCTTAATGTCCGAGTGTATCGAAGTCACGATAGTTCAAGTGGTAGAGCAGCGGCGTATCGAGCCAAAGGTCGTGGGTTCGAATCCCGCTTGTGATACTGACTTTTTTATCTCAACTAAAAACCTTAATTAATTGAAAGATTTTAATTGGTCAGGCGGACACGAAAACTAATGAAATTAACAACATCATTGATATTTTGTAATATTTACTACCTTTAATCAACTTTTCCCCGTTTTATTTGTCCTAAAAAGTGATTCTCCAGTACCCATAAATCATCCTAAAATTTAAGGCATAGATTTAACTACCGTAAATATGACGGAAAGTATTAATAGTCAAAGATTGTAAAGAATGGATTTCGTGAAAACAGCGAAACAGATAATTGATCGATTTTGAACTGATTCGGCTGATTTTTTAATGTATTTCTTTTGTAATCTGGTAAGCTTTAGAATAGTAAGCATCTTGTACTAC
>NW_019394044.1:0-512 GCF_000648675.2 Cimex lectularius | reverse complement strand
TTTGAGATGGCCCAGCTGAATTTCACTTGAAACAATGACGCTAAAAAAAAGTGTTTATATTTTTTTAGTCTAGTTTCAAATTTTTACTTTTTTTTAAGAAAAACTATACAGGCAACTCAAGCCCTGTACAACTTCAAAATTTCGAAAATATTACCCTACTATGAACCACCAGAAGATGACAAGAGGACGAAATTTCTTTTCCTCTGCCCATGTTCGAAAATTCCAACGGTTTAGTATGCTATTAGAGGTGAACTTGGATTCACCAATCCATAGGATGTATGGAAGAACATTTTTTTCACCCTCCCAAATCTACCTTCGTGCAAGGAACATTACACGTCTGTCATAATCCCAAAGTCCCTAGACAAGTTGAGAGCCATACGGCTTACAATTAATTGTTAGATCGGAGTACATCTTTAATTTTATTTGTGTGGTGATTAGTGACCGTTAATCGATATTTATTTAGAAATCGTGAGATGCGGTCTGGTGTGATGTAGGTTTCAGAAAAACATTTT
>NW_019394043.1:0-422 GCF_000648675.2 Cimex lectularius | reverse complement strand
GGGGGTATAGGGGCGTGGCCTAATTGGTGGTGGGGTTTGGCGAGCTCTGATTGGTCTAAAAAAGTGTCCCAGCTCGCCCAATTTCCCTCTACTCTTGTCCACACAGTAATTAATAGTTTTTCTTTTTTTTTCTTTTTTTTAATAAAACAATTCTCAGGGTATTGTATTTTTATTGTAGATCAATGAACTTAATTAAGCTTTCCTTGATTACTTTATTTGTTGAAACAACAAATATTGTAAATAATAAAATCGTTTTATGGTACCTTTAAAATATAAGATTTCGAGAGGTAGTTTTATTCTATAGACTTGTATAAATCATAATTTGATTAAATTCTAAATAATAAACTATATTTTCTCTGTGTATTTACTCACAATTGGTACTAACTTTATGAAATTAACTCTTTATTGGAATAATTATTATA
>NW_019394042.1:0-464 GCF_000648675.2 Cimex lectularius | reverse complement strand
TTGAGATAAAAAAGTCAATGGCTCGAGTCAATGGCCTCAACTTCCCACCTGGCAAAAAGGAGGGAAAATGTGGTATCAAGCCAAAGATCGTGCGTTCGAATCCCGCTCGTGCCATTGACTTTTTTAACTTAACTGAAAATCTTAAATAATTGTAATATATTAACTGGTCAAGCGGACCACGAAACTAGTGAATTGAATTATTTAATAAAGTGTGTGTGTGTTTGGTTTTTAGTGACCGTTTCTTAATGATTATTTGGAGGTCGTGAGATGCGGTCTGGTGTGACGTAGGTTTAGAAAAACATTTCCATTATCGTCCCAACTTTCATTCTCAATAAAGTGAGTGAAACACAATAAAGAAAAGGTTTTCAATTGAGATAAAAAAGTCAATGGCTCGAGTCAATGGCCTCAACTTCCCACCTGGCAAAAAGGAGGGAAAATGTGGTATCAAGCCAAAGATCGTGCGT
>NW_019394041.1:0-433 GCF_000648675.2 Cimex lectularius | reverse complement strand
GGAAAAAACAGCCACTCATATCATCTTCGAATGCGAAGCAACAGCTCAATGGAGATTTTACCTAACGTACGGAAAAAACTTAGGGAATCAAATTGTAGCAGCAACTGTCAATGACCTGATACTTCTAAGAAGAAGAATTGAGTCTATTGACTGAACTAAGGAACTAGGAAGGTGCTTTCGGCCATCCATCTAGGGAGTTGTAACCCACTCAATATGAAACTACAGAGACGACGGGTGGTATTGGTATAATGTGGTTAAGGATCGCGGCCCTGAAAAGGGGCACCTCGTCTCCTGATCCATGTCCCTCTCTCAATCCAGGTTCCTTCACTCTTTTCTGCGACCCCTCCCAACCCATGGTTACAAGGAGGGTGTCCGGGCGCAAAATAAAGGTGCAGCCGTGGCAACCTCTCTAAAGCACAAGCTGTACTCGTGT
>NW_019394039.1:0-437 GCF_000648675.2 Cimex lectularius | reverse complement strand
CATTTTAATGAAAGTTGGTGCTCAAATTTCTAAGAAAGGTACCAATTTTTGGGCATCTATCTCTCCGGCCCACAGATTAGCTGCCACTCTCTGGTCACCTTAACAACTTTCGATTGCCTGTGTCCGGTGGATAAATTCCACTCCTTAAGGAATTGTTTCATGCCCCAGTTATTGATACTCTCATTAGGGAAGTAACTCCTGGTATATGCTGCATTCGTCGTCTCTTTATATTCCTTCTCCAGGAGTGAGAGGGAGCGTGGGGGACAGACAGACAAACAGACAGGCAGATAGATAGATAGAGAGATTGATAGATAGATAGATAGAGAGAGAGATAGAGAGAGAGAGAGTGAAAGAGTGTGTATGTACAGGTAGGTATATAGATGGATACACATGAATGCATACGCATTTCAACAGTTTAAAAACTGAAATAGTCATCG
>NW_019394038.1:0-441 GCF_000648675.2 Cimex lectularius | reverse complement strand
TTAATTATTCTACAATTAATTATTAAGCTAATATAGGCATAAACACCCTTAATTAGCTGTTCTTGTAGCGGCTAGTGTTGAATAATAATTAACTACTGAAAAAATTTTAGTAAAATGTAAATTAGGAAAGAACTTTTGGTTTTGTCCGGCAAGTCTTGCTATTTTATTGTTTGTAGATTTGTCTAAATTTACAACAATGAATTAACATTATGCCACTATGCCAGTATATGTATATTTTGTTATTATTAACAATAAATTTTGTATTGATATTCAAATAACAATCGAAAACTATACGGGGTGTCCCAGTTCCTTCTGTCGAAATTCAGGGAATCGATTCTACTCTTCGTTTGGAGCAAAAAATGCCCAGGAGAAAATTTTCGGAAAGTTCTCTATTTTGAAGATATTCGTTAATTTAGGTTTTTTCAACTTTTCACTACCTTA
>NW_019394037.1:0-436 GCF_000648675.2 Cimex lectularius | reverse complement strand
AATTTTTATGTCAATACAAAGTAGACATTTTTTGGTTAGGTTCACCTAAATTTTTTTTATCTTCACTATGTCTTGAGTTCCACTTGAAAATGCATAACTTCTCAGGTTTCCAACCAAATTCACCTTATTACAATTGGCACAAAGCAGAGTACTTCTTTCTTAAGCTATGTAAACAATATTTAGATTTTATGCCATTATAGTGCGAAAAATAAGGAAAAAATCAATCAAAACTCCTGTAACGTTGGTCTTGAAAAAAAAGAAGCAAAATCTGTTCTTACTGCCAAGCTTTCAAACTACTTTAAGGTCATCATCAAGGCAAAACAATCTTATTAATACATTATAAATTGACATATTTGTTTTTTACAGGCGATAATGTATTTTTAGTATTTATTCTTATTTTCCGTTTCTTAAATTAGCTATCCAATTTACATAAATC
>NW_019394036.1:0-515 GCF_000648675.2 Cimex lectularius | reverse complement strand
TATATATATATATAGTTCTGTTTATGTTGTATTTATGAACATTATTGGTAACGACTAGTTGCGTTTGGAAGAGGACTAAACTTCCAGTATATAATGGAGATAAAAATCGGCGGAAAATAAAATTTAATAAAGGTGTAATTTTGCAGAATTTTGATAATTCCTTAAATACACTAATTTCATGGTCCGCTTGACCAATTAATATATTGGTCAACCTCAAATTAAGGTTTTTAGTTGAGATAAAAAAGTCAATTAGTGAATTTACCGATTGAAAATGAAGTATACTTCACTAAAGCTCTCCGTGGCCATTTCATTTGTCGTCGAGAACCCAATCCGATTACACGACATTTGAAAAATGGCAAAAAGGAGGGAAAATTCAAAAGGTGCGGTTGAGATGGGAAGTTGGTGTCCGAGGAGCGGACTCCCTTGCAAGGAAAGGGGCTGCCACACCGCTGATAGGACCCAAACCCTTCTGTGGCATAGGAATCCACACTATTAACGAATATCTCAGACAGAAG
>NW_019394035.1:0-444 GCF_000648675.2 Cimex lectularius | reverse complement strand
GATATTCCACCATAGACCCACCCATGCATACACTACTATCGCACTAATAAATAGAGTTGTAGTTGTTGATTATTCTTTTGATTATGTGTTTAGGGTAGTGATTGTTATGGAGGATCTGTTTGTATATCTTTATGTTCTTGTGGTGAAATGATCCATGGCTTAGGATAATAATTCTGTGAAGTAACCCTTTGGCCGTGTTTATTATTGTATGAAGAGGATGGTGGGATGTAAAGTTGAGGTAGCGATCTGTGCCTCTCGGTTTTTGATACCAATCTGTGATTAATTAATCAAAGTGTACACTATGTAGGATTTAAGACACTTCCTTCGCCAGCATCTCTGCCATAGCCGGCTAATACAGAGGCACTCCTTTCTCAAGAGTATTGTAAATTTAATTTACATTAAAAGTATGTTTTAACCAACAAGTTAATGTTTAAATAATATTTA
>NW_019394034.1:0-443 GCF_000648675.2 Cimex lectularius | reverse complement strand
TCAAATAATTAGCCACTCTTGCTTGGATGGTATTACTTGAAATTTTGTTTGAACATTTTGTTAAATATCGGCGTTCGCTTATTCCCATATTAAAGTGATTTTTTCCCTCCTGATTGTACAATTATTCGTAGTAGGAAATTGCTCCACCTTTTTCACATTGTTCAATGTAAAACCGAGTGATGTCATACACTTATCAACGACTTGCTTTCACACACCCAAACTCCAACTTTTCCATTTAAAAAAATATGGATATAATATACTAGGTCGTTACAAAAGTCTTTGTGCATAAATTAAGTTTATTTAAATTTCAGAATAAAATTTAAACATGAAAATTATTCCTCAAAATATAGGCCATCATTATCAACTACTTTAACTAATCTTACTGGCAGAAGTTGAATTTGGTGGTGATACCAGTCCGGGGTTTTCGATGCGAAGAACTCGTC
>NW_019394033.1:0-444 GCF_000648675.2 Cimex lectularius | reverse complement strand
AAGTAAGTACGATCAAATTTATTCATGTTTTTCCACAAAATCTCTTGATTCCTACAATACAACTAAAGCTTGTGTGATTTTAGAAAAAACGGACGAGCTAAAACAATCGGTACTTTTCCTAAACACGAAAGAGAGAAAAAAAACGATACTTTTAAAAAGTAAGTACGATTAAATTTATTCATGTTTTTCCACAAAATCTCTTGATTCCTACAATACAACTAAAGCTTGTGTGATTTTAGAAGCTAAAACAATCGGTACTTTTCCTAAACACGAAAGAGAGAAAAAAAACGATACTTTTAAAAAGTAAGTACGATTAAATTTATTCATGTTTTTCCACCAAATCTCGTGATTCCTACTATACAACTAAAGGTTGTGTGATTTTAGAAAAAACGGACGGGCTAAAACAATCGGTACTTTTCCTAAACACGAAAGAGAGAAAAAAAA
>NW_019394032.1:0-447 GCF_000648675.2 Cimex lectularius | reverse complement strand
AAAAAACGACCTGTTTAATATTTTTTAGACTAGTTTTCAAATTTTTACGTTTTTTTGGAGAAAAATTATGCAGGGCAACTCAGACCCTGTTCAACAACAAAATTTAAACAACGACCCTATACATCCTGACATATCATTTTATATGATGTGTCCGGATGGTAGGAAAAAACACCAACCATTAATAAAATTTTCTCGATATGATTATTCTTGATCGTTTCCTCATTGGTCGATTTTCAGCTTGAAGAACGAAAATTCCTCGATAGAGACCTAAAATTTGACAAGGAAGTCACCCTTACTAATTGTCATATGTAAGGTGTCCTTTTTTAGATGTCTCGGCTGAATTTCTATTGACGCTATGAAAAAAAAACGACCTGTTTAATATTTTTAGACTAGTTTTCAAATTTTTACTTTTTTTTGGAGAAAAATTATACAGGGTACCTCAGGCCC
>NW_019394031.1:0-447 GCF_000648675.2 Cimex lectularius | reverse complement strand
TGGTTTATTAATCATATTTCATGTTCAAACTGTCAGCCGTGCATTAAAATGGAAAGATTTGCTCTTTTTAACCACTCTTCACCGGTGCTCAGAGCGATAGAGTCAGGGGAGAAGGATTGACAAAAATTTTCTATCTTTTGCCGCAGTTCTTCAACTGGTTGCTCAGTCATGATTGGCGAAGAAACTGTTTTTTAAATTGGCCCAATATAAAATAATCAAGTGGAGTTAAATCAGGTATCTCCTCATATTGCGAGCAACACGAATAAAAGTTTTGACGTTTACTCTGGGGCGATCAGAAAATTTCTGGGATTAGAATTCGACTTCACGACGCGCAGTACCACCACTATCAATGAAGCATTCGTACATACCAACTCTCTGTTTATCGGAAAAATGTACTCTTCGGTTCGTTTTGAATGGAATGCTGAGTGTAACGAATAAATACTTTTG
>NW_019394030.1:0-447 GCF_000648675.2 Cimex lectularius | reverse complement strand
TCATAATCAGAGTCCCGAAGTCCCCGGACAAGATGAGAGCGATACGGCTTAAAATTTTAAGTACGTGTCTAATTTTATGTTTTGAAAAACCTAAAGCCCTTCGAACATTTCGGAGAGAGAAATTCGGATTTTCGCTAAAATTCAGTAAAATAATCAGCTCTTCGAAGTCGAAATTGCGCTGCCGGTTTCTTTTTCCCATAACTTGGTCGTTTTTTGACCAATTTACAATCCGATTGCACCATTTTTTCAGCAAAGAAAGTCCTTTAAAATCATATGACAGATGTACGGTCGTATTTGAAATTTTGATGTTGAAAAACAGTGTCTAGGCCAATCATAACCTAGTTGAAGAACTGCGGCAAAGGATAGAAAATGTTTGTCAATCCATTTCCTCTGACTTTATCGCTCTGAGCACCGGTGAAGAGTGGTTAAAAAGAGCAAATCCTCGCA
>NW_019394029.1:0-633 GCF_000648675.2 Cimex lectularius | reverse complement strand
AGCTTTAGTGAAGTATACTTCATTTTAAATCATTAAATTCACTAATTTCGTGGTCCGCTTGACCAATTAATATATTACAATTAATTAAGGTTTTTCGGCGACAAATCGATATAATTTTTATCTCAACTAAAAAACCTTAATTAATTGAAAGATATTAATTGGTCAAGCGGACCACGAAAACTAGGGAATTTAATAAGTTAATTACAATTAATTAAGGCTTTTAGTTTAGATAAAAAAGTCAATGGCACGAGCGGGATTCGAACCCACGACCTTCGGCTTGATACGCCGCTGCTCTACCACTTGAGGTATCGTGACCTCGATCCGCTCGGACACTAACTTCCCATCTTAACCCCATCTTTTGAATTTTCCCTCCTTTTTGCCATTTTTCAAAGTTTTTTATTATTTATTTTTATTTATTATTATTTTTTATTAATTGGTCAAGCAGACCACGAAATTAGTGAATTTAATGATTTAAAATGAAGTATACTTCACTAAAGCTCTCCGTGGCCATTTCATTTTGTCGCCGAGAATCCAACCCGATTACACGACATTTGAAAAATGGCAAAAAGGAGGGAAAATTCAAAAGGTGGGGTTGAGATGGGAAGTTAGTGTCCGAGTGGATCGAGGTCACGA
>NW_019394028.1:0-472 GCF_000648675.2 Cimex lectularius | reverse complement strand
CGTTTATGATAACAATTTTTGAAGGTTGGCCTTGGGCACGACTCTCATCTCAAGATTTTTATCCGGAGTCGGTTGGATTTTGGTAAGTTGGTCATTGTAGCCGGAGTTGGCCAAAATCGAACTAATTCAATCATGATTAAACTTCAATCAAAATTCTTTATCATGATTGAATTATTCATAAGTAAATTAATCATTGTATGATTTAGTCGTACCTCATGATTGAATTAATCATGACTAAATCATATAATGATTAATTTACTCACGACTAATTCAATCATGATTAAACTTCAATCAAAATTCTTTATCATGATTGAATTATTCATAAGTAAATTAATCATCGTATGATTTAGTCATACCTCATGATTGAATTAATCATGACTAAATATACAGGGTGAATTGCTACTCGTGCTACAAACTTCTCCAGTAGATTCTTCACCCTAAAATGAACAAAAAAGTTCATATTGTCCATGGT
>NW_019394027.1:0-547 GCF_000648675.2 Cimex lectularius | reverse complement strand
GAACGTAATTAAAATGTAAAATGACAAAAATGATGATGTAAGTTAAAAACAATTGTTTTTTCCCGACTACAACCTGAAAAATTATTGGAACAAACATTCAATTAATTAAGGTTTTTTAGTTGAGATGAAAAAGTCAGTGTCACGAGCGGGATTCGAGCCCACGACCTTCGGCTAGATGGGCCGCTACTCTACCACTTGAGCTGTAATTCGATCCCCTCGGGCATTACCTTCCCATCTCAACCCCACCTTTTGAATTTTCCCTCCGGAATAAAAAGTTTTAATTTTAATAAAAAAATTTGATTGCGAGTTTGATTGCTCAAGTTTTGTGCTTGAACGAAAAACGCCTTGTCCGTTTCTTTTAATTGTTTTGGGACCATCTGTATTCCTTATCATTGTGTCTGATGTCTCCTGAATTTTTCTTCTCCTTTGTATTTGATAGGATGTTTTAAATAGTCTTACAATTAATTAAGGTTTTTAGTTGAGATAAAAAAGTCAATGGCACGAGCGGGATTCGAACCCACGATCTTCGGCTAGATACACCGCTGCT
>NW_019394026.1:0-559 GCF_000648675.2 Cimex lectularius | reverse complement strand
ATAAAGATCGAAACGTTGGCACGATAAAGAAAATGTTTTTCTGAAACCTACATCACACCAGACCGCATCTCACGATTTCTAAATAAAAATTAAATCCTTTCATCTCCTTCCCGGTCATGATTGTGAAGAAGAAAGCAAATTTAGTTGCTACTGCCAAGATTTCTAGCTATTTTATGGTCATCATCAGGGCAAAACAATCTTAAATATGTCTACATATTGACATATTTAATTATTTATAAGCTATCTCAAATTTACTTGAAGACCGACTCAGTCCCAACATTGCAGTAGTCAGTCTTCAAGGGAAAAAAATCAATCTGAAGACGTATTAAGATTGTTTTGCCCTGATGGGTCTTAGCAGCTTGTGTTCGAATCCTGGCGACGTCCTTGGAATTTTCTTTGAGACATACATTTATCACATACAACATTAAATGATCATTTTATCTCATTCCCGGTGATAGTGGGAAATAAGCCCACTCTGCAATAAACATCTTTAAAACTTTTATAAACAGTAAATTTGGCCGATTTGAGAGTTAGGATGAAACTTTTATATTGGATTAAC
>NW_019394025.1:0-451 GCF_000648675.2 Cimex lectularius | reverse complement strand
CTTATCCCAGCGTAGCGGGCAACGGGCGAAAAACGACTCTGTGATATGCAGTCTTGTTGACTAGGTTGACGAGCAGTTTCAGGCTTCCGTCACCAGCTTCACCCTGCAGCAGTGGGTGCTATGAACGGGACGCATGTCAGTGTCAGTGTAAACCGTGCGGGCGTGCAAGGAGTTGCGATTACCTGCAGAAGCCTTTCCAGATGACCCTCTGACGAGTCTTCGGCAAGACGGCTTGCGAAATCCAGGACGTCGTCGCTCCAACGATAGCCCGCCCCGTTTCTTTGCATCAGCTGGTCCACAATGTCCCGCAAGTCGGCCAGTCTCAGGCTGGCTGCGTTGATGTCGGCCGGGTTGATTGCGCGGCAGCGCTGGACACCATCTGGGAATCAGTTAGCGTAGACAGGGGAAGGTCTTTCTCCCCTCGGATGACTTACAAATTTTAACTTGGCCC
>NW_019394024.1:0-455 GCF_000648675.2 Cimex lectularius | reverse complement strand
ATATGATACGAAAACTATTTAGTTTATCCAAAAGCTGAATTTATTAACATATGCATTTTTTATAATAAATTTTGTTATTATTGAAGAAAAGAAGTTGAAGCTTAACGTGTAAATTGAGTGTTTTCTTTTCACTCAAATTAGATAAAGCTATATAAATTATATTGAGATAATTGATAGAAAAGTTATATGAAACCTGAATTCGTCACTCTTTAATTAATTGGTTGTTACTTTATTCTTTGATTAGTGTTAGCTTATTCAAAAATTAAATTGATTAACATGTAATTTCTGTATAATAAATTTTGATAATGTTGGAGTAAAGAAGTTCATGCTTCACATGGGAATTGAGGGTTTTCTTTTCTCTCAAATTAGCCTTATCCACGATTTTTTAATATAAAAATTATAATATTTAAAGCTGATATAAATTATTGTAGAAATATTTTTTATGATATTGATTG
>NW_019394023.1:0-523 GCF_000648675.2 Cimex lectularius | reverse complement strand
TGATTATTGTTGAATTTAATCTTTAAACCTACAGTTCGTTATTGTACATATGCCTAGCCTAGTTTTGCTCTTATGCTCTTTATGATATTAATTAATTTATCGATCATTAATCATGCACATAACGTACATGATAGCTACAATTTTTAAGTTAAATTATGTCAAAATTTCATTATTACTTTGTGATTTTTTGTTTTAAATTTTTCCACAATTATAAACTTGCACACTTATGAAGTGTTATGAATGTCTTGTCTAAAAGTTAGCAAATGTTGTGACAGAATGAAATTGTGCCACGTTTATAAAAATTATTTATTTATATTACAACATGCATGTGTCAATAATTACAACAAACAAATAACCACACAAAAAATGCCCTTGGGCACTCTCAACACGATAGACAAGAATGACACATCAATACGGGGAAAAAAACGCTTTGAGCTCTGAAGATGATCTCAATAAAGATCGAAACGTTGGCACGATAAAGAAAATATTTTTTTAACTACACCAGACCGCATCTCACGACCTC
>NW_019394022.1:0-456 GCF_000648675.2 Cimex lectularius | reverse complement strand
ATTTTCTTAGAGTTTAATAAAAATTGTATACATCAATAAATAATATGGCAAAAGCCTTTTTTTAAAAAACGAAAGGTACGATAGGTTAATAAAAAAAATTTTTTTTTTGAATAATTTTAAACATGGCGAGTGTACAATGTTTAAACAAAATATTAAAATTTGAATATTTTTATTACGTTTAGAACATATAAAATAACGATAAAAAATTAAATTAAAACGTCAATCACTTTATTTTCTTAGAGTTTAACAAAAAATTTATACATCAATAAATAATATGGCAAAAGCCTTTCTTTCAAAAACGAAAGGTACGATAGGTTAATAAAAATAATTTTTTTTTGAATAATTTTAAACATGGCGAGTGTACAATGTTTAAACAAAATATTAAAATTTGAATATTTTTATTACGTTTAGAATATATTAACGAAATGAGGTTAGAAATAAATCTGAGATTTAATT
>NW_019394021.1:0-490 GCF_000648675.2 Cimex lectularius | reverse complement strand
AAAAGGAGGGAAAACTCAAAAGGTGGGGTTGAGATGGGAAGTTGGTGTCCGAGTGGATCGAGGTCTACGATAGTTCAAGTGGTAGAGCACAGCTATTATTTTAGTTAAAATGTTGGAAAATTTATAACTAAAAAGTGGTTTTTTTTATTATTATTACTACTTACTAATGCGAGGTTTTCATGTTTTTTTCTTTTCAGTTCATTTACTGACGTTCTATCGAGCAGTTCGGAATCAAAGTTGGATCCCTTGACGGCAGAAGACAACATAAACGTTGTCGTGAGGTATGTTTTCAAATTACAAAAATATAAATTAAATAGGTATAAATATTTGTGTGACCGGAAAAGTAGGTAAAATTGCGGACTAAACCGAACTGTAGCAAAAATGATCAGGTAATTCGTTGAAAAGTCATGGTAAACGTCTATGATTATTTGGAGATCGTGAGATGCGGTCTGGCCTGACGTAGGTTTTAGAAAACGATTTTCTTTATCGT
>NW_019394020.1:0-459 GCF_000648675.2 Cimex lectularius | reverse complement strand
CTTCGACAAATTATGAAACAACCGTTCGCTAACAAACACACACGTTTGTTTAAAAATGAATATTAAATTTGTATGCGCTAAAAAAATATTCCTACCTACTTTCATACGTCATTTGTTAACCTTCTCCCTCATCCTATAATAAAGCCCGGACCTTGCACCTTCGGATTACCAGCCATTCCGGTTCACGGTGTATAAGTTATAAGTGATCGAATAACCAATAATATTCAAAATACGACAAGTATTTTTATTTTTAACCTTTTGTAATTTTTGTAGTTTACACACAACAGTTTAGTTTTAAACCCATTTTAGGTTGAAACTTCAAAGACATTAACTAGTATTTTCGACAAAAAATGTTAATGTTAATATTGCGTTATTTGTGTTTTTTAGAAGAATCTTATTGAATATAAACGACATAGGAAAATATTGAGATGTCCAGCAAGCTGTTGTCAAGGATAGCTT
>NW_019394019.1:0-506 GCF_000648675.2 Cimex lectularius | reverse complement strand
CCATATTCAGTGACTGTCC
Organism: Cimex lectularius; assembly: GCF_000648675.2. Taxonomy (NCBI): domain Eukaryota; kingdom Metazoa; phylum Arthropoda; class Insecta; order Hemiptera; family Cimicidae; genus Cimex; species Cimex lectularius. The sequence goes on along the minus strand of NW_019394019.1, from coordinate 487 downwards.
GCATAATTCCCTCGAGACTGTCCATTTTCAATTCATTAACTAACAGTGGCGTATCAAGCCGAAGATCGTGGGTTCGAATCCCGCTCGTGCCACTTTTTATCTCAACTAAAAACCTTAATTATTTATAATATATTAATTGGTCAAGCCGACCACGAAATTAGTGAATTTAATCATTAACTAATGTTCTACAAGTACCCAATACAAACGCTGGAAATTTCAACAGGACGATACAATGCGGATATAAAATTGAAGGAACAAGCATTTGAAACTTTTTATATTCAGTGACTGTCTGCACGTTTCTGTCGTGTCATTCCTGCTCATTTAATTAACTAATATTCTTCTACTTGTGCATAACACAAAAGTTTAAAATTCTTTCTAGATTTGTACTCGAACCATATTCAGTGACTGTCCGCATAATTCCCTCGAGACTGTCCATTTTCAATTCATTAACTAACAGTGGCGTATCAAGCCGAAGATCGTGGGTTCG
>NW_019394018.1:0-466 GCF_000648675.2 Cimex lectularius | reverse complement strand
TTTTCTAGCGAACATGACTTCTTACTTTTTCTATACTCCGAATTGAAATTAACTTTTATTTAAATAACATAATTCATAACATTTCAAAATAAAATTGGCATTATTTGCGAATATATCATCTCAATCTGTCCTTTCATTCTGCAGGCTTGGAATTTGGGACGATTTTCTTTTAACTCCTTTACGTCTTAGCGTGGTGCAGCCACAATAATAACTTTACTGCACCTACATTGGAGTGAGATCTTTTGCAATATTTGAAGGATCTTTAATATACCAGTGATACTCAGTGATTTGCAGGGTGCATCTACCAACCTATCTTTTTAGCTGCCTGTCTTTCTATCTGTCTATCTATATATCTATCTACTTATCTATCGATCCATCTGTATTTTATCTGTATTTTCCCTCTTTCTCTTTTTTCCCTTTCTCTCTCTTTCTCGTTCACTCCCTTTCTACCGCTCTCTTCCTCTTT
>NW_019394017.1:0-497 GCF_000648675.2 Cimex lectularius | reverse complement strand
CACGATAGCTCAAGTGGTAGAGCAGCGGCGTATCAAGCCGAAGATCGTAGGTTCGAATCCCGCTTGTGCCATTGAGTTTTTTACTTTATATCAATCATTTATTACATACCATTCACACAATTAGAGTGGGGACACTCTATATAACTTCAACACCCTGTATACCTATTATATAACTGACCTAATTAATGAGATATTCAATATTACGCCATCAAACTTCTCCCACTGTGACAATATGTTCGAGTGGGGAGACCCTAAGGTTGAGCAAAGACAGGAAAGATGGGTTGTTTTTGTTGTTGTTCGGATATTGGCTGAGCGTGTTCAAACGAATCTTCCTTCCTCTTATTCTTCTCGAAAGATTTTTTTTTTGTAAGTAAATTTTAATTTTTATTGTTCTATTCTGGGCACATACATCAGAGTTTATTTTTCGTTCAATTCAAATTGTTATTTTTTATCAATAAAGAGTGTACCGTTTTTATTTTGATTATCTTTTATTTTGG
>NW_019394016.1:0-499 GCF_000648675.2 Cimex lectularius | reverse complement strand
CTCTACCACTTGAGCTATCGTGACCTCGATCCACTCGGACACTAACTTTCCATCTCAACCCCACCTTTTCAATTTTCCCTCCTTTTTGCCATTTTTTATCTCAACTAAAAACCTTGATTGAGGTTGTATTATAAGAAAAACCAAGTTCTGTAAAATTATGTGAATTAAACAAATTTTACCTTTGCGACTAGAACCCTTGAGTAATTAGATTAGACAACCAAGAAATTGTCTTGGTCTTAGATTTACTTTCGATGGCCGTTAAACAGCCAAGATCTTGAAAAACCGTTCACTCCACAGCAATCGTTCGTTCTTTATTCCCACTCGAGACATTGACTTATTTATCTCAACTAAAAACCGTAATTAATTGAAAAATATTAATTGGTCAAGTGGACCACGAAAATTAGGGAATTTTTTTTATATTCAATCAAAGTTTTTCTACTCACTCAAAATGTTTGTTTTCTGCGAAATGTGCCATTCTTGTGTGTGTGTGTGTGTGTGT
>NW_019394015.1:0-540 GCF_000648675.2 Cimex lectularius | reverse complement strand
AATCCTGTAAACGTAAACAGAATATTTTATATAGATTTTTTTTAATGAAAACTTAAAATCCTGCATTATTTTCCGGACAACCCGATAGTTAAATTTACGATTACTGAAATATAATAAATGAACTGTTTTTTAATCGATTAAGAAACGTTTACTGAATTACGCCTCATTTGAGAAATTAATTGGAAAGATATATTCTAAAACACAAATCTAAAAATAAAACTAGTATGGTCGGTTTTTAAACACCGAATTTCTGCGAGGTAAAAAAAGATAAAAGATATAATTTATTCAGTTCTTTTTATATTAGTTTACTGAATTATAATCGTTCAGAAACAACAATGAAATATAAAAATAGAACTGTTTACCATGTTTCAAAACAACGTAAAACACGTAAAATAAACATTGTTTTTATTCCCTAATTTCGTGGTCCGCTTGAACAATTAAATCATTACAATTAATTAAGGTTTTTAGTTGAGATAAAAAAAAGCTAATGGCACGAGAGGGATTCGAACCCACGACCTTCGGCTAGATACGCCGCTGCTC
>NW_019394014.1:0-600 GCF_000648675.2 Cimex lectularius | reverse complement strand
AGTTGAGATAAAAAAGTCAATGGCACGAGCGGGATTCGAACCCACGATCTTCGGCTTGATACGCCGCTGCTCTACCACTTGGGCTATCGTGACCTCGCGATCCACTCGTGGGGTTGAGATGGGAAGTTGGTGTCCGAGTGGATCGAGGTCACGATAGCTCAAGTGGTAGAGCAGCGGCGTATCAAGCCGAAGATCGTGGGCTCGAATCCCGCTCGTGCCATTGACTTTTTTATCTCAACTAAAAACCTTAATTATAATATATAATCAATTTAGAAAACCTTCATATTTTAATTTAAAACAATGGTTATGATGAAGTGAATGTATCAGTTCAATAAAGAAAAAAGATGGTTCTTGTCACACACTGGTGTTACAGTAAACTGGATTTCGAGCTGTAATAGCTCATCATCAGACTATGCAATTTATAGATAACTAGATTAGTATGTAGATAATGTGAGTTGAACCATCATTTCATATTATTTCATATTTTAAGGTTAATAATCTGTAGATACAACTATTGGGTTGTCCGGAAAATAATGCAGGATTTTGGTATTAAACAAAAAAAAAGAAACTAGTTACTTTAAAGCAATGTTCTTTAATCAA
>NW_019394013.1:0-472 GCF_000648675.2 Cimex lectularius | reverse complement strand
CCATGCTTTGGTGTTTGATCTCCAAAAAACTGGGAGCTCATCTTTACTTTTTCCCTTAAGGGCTCTTGGGTTTTGGGATCTGTAGATCAATGTCGGCTTTAACTTGCAATCACCAGATGTATTTGTACAAAGTAATAAGCTGATACGATCTTTGGCCGCCTTAAATCCTGGAGCTGTTGTTTCTGCTTTTGAAATGAACGTGCGATTCGGCATCTTCTTCCAGAAAAGTCCCGTTTCGTCAGCATTGAAAACTTGCTGAGGTGAGTATCCTTTGTCTTCTATGATTTTTTGGAGTTTCCCTGGAAATTGTTCCGCTGCTTTATGATCTGCTGATGCTGCTTCTCCAACTAATTTCAAGTTGTGTAGATTGAGACGTTGGATGCCCAGAAGTTTTGGAAGAGTGGTACAATCGTCTGTTCTTGTAGACCACTTTACTGCCGTTGATGTTCAGTAGAAATACTCCTTTCAGTCG
>NW_019394012.1:0-582 GCF_000648675.2 Cimex lectularius | reverse complement strand
AGAAAATGTTTTTCTGAAACCTACATCACACCAGACCGCATCTCACGATTTCTAAATAAATTTCTTCTCATTGTTGGCGATGTCCTTCAGAGTACATTCAACTACATATGGACACACACCTAAAAGTACTCTGAAGGACATCGCCAACAATTAGAAGAAACTCGCATCGGCAATCAACCAGAGACCTTTTTTGCTAATATGCAGACAACACAAGACCCTGAAGATGATCTCAATAAAGATCGAAACGTTGGCACGATAAAGAAAATGTTTTCTGAAACCTACATCACACCAGACCGCATCTCACGATTTCTGAATAATTATCGATTAACGGTCACAAATCACCGCACAGTTGGCTTGCATTTTTTTTTAAATTATTCTTTCACTTAGCGCCAGTATAACTGCTGAATGATCAGAATTTAGATCAAAGTTTTCTGTTATGTTAATGAAGTTAGGAGAGCCTTTTTTGGTAAAATATATTCTGAATGTTAAGAAAAATGTTGGCGGACATATTCGAGAAAAGCAAAACATGTACAATTAACTATCACTATCGCTTTCTTTATTTGTACAAAATTACACAAGTAC
>NW_019394011.1:0-474 GCF_000648675.2 Cimex lectularius | reverse complement strand
AAGAATTTTTTTTTATTTTTAATTTCTTAAAAGTATGATAATGAAGATTGTTAATTATCAGTTACATAATTCTGTGAAACAGCTCCCTGAAGGGAAATTTCGATTTTTAATTATTGAACGTTTTTGAAAACGAGGGAGAAAAGCCTGCAACTCCTGAATACAAAATTACTCAAAATCATGTTTTAAAAAAAATCAATACTGATTATAATGCCATTAGTTTTGGGGTCATTATTCATAATAATACAGACTGTTAATTAATTGAATTTTTCGTAAATTTTTTTGCTTTAATAAGGAAAAGTGTGATTTTTAAGCGTGAAACTTGTTTTTATTTTTATTTATTTATTTTAAGAAAATCCTACAAGGCTTGGATAATAATAATCGTTATTTTAAAAAAAATAGTAAATCCACGTTAACTATAAATTATTGATTAAAACCTTCCATATAACGCTCAACCCCCTAAGGTATGTAAAAAGA
>NW_019394010.1:0-567 GCF_000648675.2 Cimex lectularius | reverse complement strand
CTGTAAACGTAAACAGAATATTTTATATAGATTTTTTTTAATGAAAACTTAAAATCCTGCATTATTTTCCGGACAACCCGATATGTTACACTCCCATATTTATATAAAATATAAAAGACCCTTGGCTCCAGCCATAAATAAATAAGTGGCTATGAAATAATTAAAAAAACATGCCAAGGATCCAACAATAATAATATTATCAGATAAGAAAGGTCTATGAGATCAACTCAAACCTATTCTGGAAGTTTTTTTTTAACAATCAAAATTATTTATATACAGTTAATTAAGGTTTTTAGTTGAGATAAAAAAGTCAATGGCACGAGCGGGATTCGAACCCACGATCGTTGGCTAGATACGCCGCTGCTCTACCACTTGAGCTATCGTGATGTAATATATTAATTGGTCAAGCGGACCACGAAATTAGTGAATTAATGATTTAAAATGAAGTATACTTCACTAAAGCTCTCCGTGTCCATTTCATTTGTCGTCGAGAATCCAATCCAATTACACGACATTTGAAAAATGGCAAAAAGGAGGGAAAATTCAAAAGGTGGGGTTGAGATGGGA
>NW_019394009.1:0-476 GCF_000648675.2 Cimex lectularius | reverse complement strand
ACATTGGTTAATAGGAGAGGAACAGGGTTGCGGTAAATAAGAGGAGAGGTGATAGGCGAAATATGAAAATTATTAGCTAGAATTTGGTTTTATTAAATCTGATCCTCCATTTTTTGAATAAGCAAAATATTCTTGGAGGTTTCGTAATGTCACTACGGGGTCTGGGTTTACTAAAAGAAAACTCATCGCCTGCATGAGGAGTACTGTATCGGAATTGATAGGAAGATCCTAGAGGGAACCTGGAATGTAGCCTTGTGGGACACCCGTTTCGTCATGTAGATAGAGTGGGAAGATCTTCCGAGTTTAAAGTACCTATTGGACAGATAGGATTTTAGGATGAGGTAATAAGTGAAAGGATGGATGCAGAATCAATCAAAGCCTTGTCCAAGATGCTTCGAATACAACACTTTTAATGTTGAAACCTGCCCGACAATGCTCTAAGACAGGGGGGCCGCGGTAGCCGAGTGGTTAAAGCC
>NW_019394008.1:0-480 GCF_000648675.2 Cimex lectularius | reverse complement strand
AACTTACTGTGAGTAGGAACTATCCTTTTAAAAAGTATTGAATACCACACTCACTCCATCATTTATCATTTCTTCTTTTCTCCCATTTCTCTCATATATACGTTTATTCAATATTATACAATTCGGCAAAGCGAATTTAATGTTTAGTATATATATTATTTGAAACTTATAGTAAATACAATCCATCATATAATAAAGTATGCAGACTGTCAAACATCGCCGTGGGCCATTAAGAAAGATTAATATGCTTGAGTCATACTGTAAACAGTGGAACTTTTATATCAATCTTAATAAAACGAAAATCCGTACATAAGAGAGGCTAGATGCATGTTAATGAAGATGTTCAAAGAGAAGGGAATCGAAATAATCAAAACAACTAAATTGGTAGGAGTTATACTCCTAATCTTTCCTAGTCCATACAAATCTCATTTTTGGTTTTACGTTAAAATTGCACTTTGGTTACACTGTCAAAACTTTTAA
>NW_019394007.1:0-618 GCF_000648675.2 Cimex lectularius | reverse complement strand
ATGATCTCAATAAAAGATCGAAACGTTGGCACGATAAAGAAAATGTTTTTCTGAAACCTACATCACACCAGACCGCATCTCACGATTTCTGAATACTTATAATTTATCAAAATATCGCTTTTACCTAATAGTTCCGATCAAAATTTTGTCAAGTCGTTAGATTTGAAATTAAAAAAAAAAAAAAAAAAAAAAAAAACTATCTAAAAAATAAGAAAGAGGGAAAAATTTTTTTAAAAAAAAAAAAAAAAGGCCGCACTCATGTTTTTGACCTAATAATTTTAATGAACAGCTTCGGTTCTTTAATAGGTTTCAAATAGAAAAATATCACTTCAGCATCTAACAGATTGTTATAGATTGGCAGACCTCCGATCCGGCCCAAATTGTCCTAATGGCTCAGCCCACTTCCTTAAACAATGTGGACGAGCACAGAGAACACATTCCATTTTGTCCCTTACGTAAGACACCCGTTTTAAATTGTGAGGGTTTTAATGTTAATTAAAAATTAATTATTCTTTCTAAGGTCTTGGTTGAGATAAAAAAGTCAATGGCACGAGCGGGATTCGAACCCACGATCTTCGGCTTGATACGCCGCTGCTCTACCACTTGAGCTATCGTGAC
>NW_019394006.1:0-485 GCF_000648675.2 Cimex lectularius | reverse complement strand
GGAGTACATATCAAGTTCGGTCATCCTAGAAAGCATCAAGTTCGGTCATCCTAGAAAGCTCCTGGTAGGGCAGGATTAAGAAGCTCTTATTATTAATCTTGAGCCTAGCAGACCAGGATCTTCATCTTTCATCTGCTTGATATAAGCTCCTGTTATATCAGGCTAGAAAAGAGACAAGGACAACAGGAGTTCAAATTGCTCGTACTCTGTACAAAATGGAACTTTTGCAATCAATCCGGAGCTAGGAGGCTAGCAGCTTGCATGTGCTTGTGGTAAACTCCTATCAGGTCGGGGTTAGGCCTTACATAGTAGGCTGTTTAACTCATTCTGGGGGTATGTTCGTGGAATTCCCTGTCCGACATTCTGGGGGTATGTTCGTGGAATTCCCTGTCCGATATGCATCTTGCCTAGCACTGAGTGAGTTAGTATAGATAATTTGTCTAACACTTACATCAAAAATGTATACATTTTTCATTATATTTGCG
>NW_019394005.1:0-515 GCF_000648675.2 Cimex lectularius | reverse complement strand
AAACTAAAAATTCATTACTAAAAAATTGATTGTAAAAGAAAAAATATATATTTAAAATGTATAAATAAATAAATTATTAAAAATTAACATAATGCATTGTTTAACTTGTTTGTTTGTGTTTTTTGAACGTCATAAGAAAAAAACAGTGTAAATTGTAACCTTCAGTGTTTCATTTTCGATGGGCATGTAAGTTATTTTTATTAATTGTTAACATGATTTTTTTAAAATATTTTAAGGTTTTTAAGTCATAACAGCTGAACAGGGGAGTTGGAAGCACCCCGAAATCGATAATTGTTTGTTTTTATATAAAAAAGTCTTTTTGGTTGTCTACATCTGCGGAATAGAGTGGATCAATATAAATAATAAATTCACTAATTTCGTGGTCCGCTTGACCAATTAAATCATTACAATTAATTAAGGTTTTTTAGTTGAGATGAAAAAAAGTTAATGGCACGAGAGGGATTCGAACCCACGACCTGGGGTTGAGATGGGGAGTTGATGTCCGAGTGGATCGA
>NW_019394004.1:0-485 GCF_000648675.2 Cimex lectularius | reverse complement strand
TGTTATTTTATACACATTTTAGTCAAAAAAACATGAAACAAATCAGATGGTGTGGGCAGCTCAGTACTTTCTAACATCTTGGGCACCATTTGAGCAAAATGAGCCTAAATAATTGCCAGTTTTTTTGATCGGTGAAGATAATCTTTAAATTAATCCATATTTGTTTAGTGAACATAATTGACCATATTAATTATTCCGATTAATTATTCTTTTTATTTAAGGTTTTTGATTGAGATGAAAAATTATTGTCACAGGTGGGATTTGAACCTACAACCTTCGGCTAATATGACGCTGCTCTAACTACTGGAGCTATTGTGACTTTAATTAGCCTTTTCTTCTTATTTTTCTTTCATATTTTCCCTTGGTTTAGGCATTTTTTGCATAGTTTTGATTTAAATGTTTTTTTTATGCACATTTTAGTCAACAAAACATGAAACAATCAAAATAACTTAAATTGTCAGGAACCACCTGTGTCAACCTGTTTT
>NW_019394003.1:0-489 GCF_000648675.2 Cimex lectularius | reverse complement strand
TTCATGGTTGGTTTCGTTTCTCTTTTTCTGAGAGGCAGACCTCGGACCAATAGAAGAGGTGGACAAGACGGACCCAAAGGAGTAAAGAGTAATATTTAAATTTCGCGTTGACTCTACTGCCAAACTGCGGAATCAACTGAGGTTTGAGAGGTGATGAACATGGAATTTGGTCGTTTCCGACCATTTCTATCTATCTGCGCTGTTTTGCCCTACCAGGTGCTTTTCGAATTCTCGCCATCCTCAGTCAAGGCCCTGTGTATATATTCCGTTAGTCATTGTAATCGCTGGTACCTCATTTGAGAAGTTATGAACATGTAATTTGGTCGTTTCGGATCATTTTGGTCCGCCTATCCTCGCTGTTTTCATCCAAAAAAGCCTAACAAGACATCCCACATGTGTGGGTACTAAAGCAACGAGGTGGCTGATAAATTGGCTAATGAAAGTTCGATCATGACACCTATTAGCCCTGAAGCTTTTTGCGGCATACCA
>NW_019394002.1:0-489 GCF_000648675.2 Cimex lectularius | reverse complement strand
TATATGCTGACTGTATGATTCTAAAAGTCGTGATTGATTGAACTCACAAGAGAACTACGGACTCAGTTATATTTTAATTAATCTGTTTTTTACTATACGATGCGGCAAAATAAGTAAAAAATACTTAATTAATAACGTTATTATACTTTCTTCACCAACTTATTTCCGATAGATCATCTTTAATGTGTCTTAGGTCAAAAAATCAGGACAGTATTATATAAAAGAATTGTGGTCAAACCATCAAAATTCAGTTCAACTCAATATTTTTTGTATTATTCGTCGTGTCATTCACCGCTTTGCTAGGAGGCCCTTCCTTTTAATTTCACAGGGCTACGACTTATCCGATTGCAGCCTTTGAAGGGCACGTTATTCTATACCTAGCCTTTCGTAGTCTATGGGGTTCAAAGACCAACCCCGCTTCCAAGTAGTGAACCCCGGGAAACGTTCGTCGCCGTCCTGACGGGGGGATTCACACTGATCCCCACGGCA
>NW_019394001.1:0-516 GCF_000648675.2 Cimex lectularius | reverse complement strand
TTCAATACTTTTGAAAACAATCTATGTACAAAAATTTATATTTTAATTAATTGGAGATCGTGAGGTGCGGTCTTGTTGATGTAGGTTTAGAAAAACATTTTCTTTATAGTGCCAACGTTTTGATCTTTATTGAGATCATCTTCAGGGCCTGGGATTTACAAACATTGCTTAAATTATATAACTACGCGTACGATGTGAAAAAATTAATTTATACAATGTTAGAAATTTTAGACACAATCACTCAATCATTTTTCTGTGTAGGTGTGACATTAATGTGTGTCGTGTGTGATATTACTGTCTTTTGTTTATATATGTTGGATTTACACACAGATCAAAACAAACATGAACGTAACTGAACTTTTCGTATGCATCAGCAAAATTGACTAAAACGAGAAAAATTTCCGCAATCGGTTTTGTACTGCCCATTATTTCTAGACAAGCTTTTCTAAGCAGTTAACAAATATTTGGATATCGAACCAGGCATTGGGTCCGACTGAACTCGAGGCCTTTATTTAA
>NW_019394000.1:0-493 GCF_000648675.2 Cimex lectularius | reverse complement strand
ACAAGTGAGAAAACACCCCCGTTTCTCTTAAAAAGCGGAACAGCGGATCCAACATTTGACTTGCTCACCCGAGCACCGTTTTTATGTCAGGGTTCATGCCTACTCGCTCCCTGTAGGGGGCCAAGGCACGGTACTCCTCGACAAGATGAGACACACTTTCTTTACAAGCGGGACACCTGCGCGGGTTTTGACCCAGAAGCAGATGTCTGTGTGTCAGACGGGTACGCCCAATCCTCAACCGAGTTAATACGATCCTTTCATTTAGTTTCAGATTCTCATGAGGCCATCGTTCAGTAGTGCGCTTAACTCGCAGGAGCTTCTCGGACGACCCGGCCCACTGACGCTGCCAACGCTTTCCCACAGCGTTCTTTACTGAAAACTATAACCGATATTTTTAGTTAAAGATGAAATTGTGGAAAAAACTATACCTGATTTATTCTATGTTAATATCACACCTGACGTTTCTGATTTATTTTCTGCTGATGTCAAATTT
>NW_019393999.1:0-549 GCF_000648675.2 Cimex lectularius | reverse complement strand
AAAAAAAAAAAAAAAAAAAAAAAAAGATTTTGTTATGGTTTTTGCGTTCATAAATATGTTGTTTTACCCTCTTATCCAGACGGAATGTAATTCCGAAGTGAGGATGTTGTGCACAGAGGCACTTATTGATGACGGACTTTCATCAGTATGCGGCTATTGCCATCATAGTTCCATACGAAACTCTGCGAGATGCGGTTCGACGTTTTCGAGAAACTGGGTTGTGGAGAAACCACAGAAGACCCGGTTCTGGTCGCCCTAGAGTAACAGAACCACAGGATGACCGTTTTTTGACTTTGAGAATTTTGCGAAACCGTCACCTTAATGTGTAGAGATTAGTGACCGTTAATCGATAGTTATTCAGATATCGTGAGATGCGGTCGGGTGTGGTGTAGGTTTCAGAAAAACATTTTCTTTATCATGCCAACGTTTCGATCTTTTATTGAGATCATCTTCTTAGAAATACTTTGTTTGAATATAAAATATATTTTGCATTGTATAAATTCACTTTTCCACATCCTAAATGTAATTGTTAAATGTAAACATTGTTTG
>NW_019393998.1:0-498 GCF_000648675.2 Cimex lectularius | reverse complement strand
TCCATTTTTTGAAATCTTATGTAATAACCTTGAACATTATTACAATTTAATAAACAATGGTTTGTTTCAAACATTAATGTAATATATAATTTATTAATTTTTTTATGAAAAACACCCCAATTATATATTAAACTAATAAAATTATTGTCAACAATCTTCAAACAATCGACATGATTGCTATAAAATTAGATTTGTTGTTACATATAAATATGTTGATATTATTTGGGATAAAAATATAAGTTTTCAAACACACATCTTACAGCATACAAACTAACTTTACTTTAAATTTCAAGCGATTTTTTTTATGAAAAACACCCCAATTATATATTAAACTAATAAAATTATTGTCAACAATCTTCAAACAATCGACATGATTGCTATAAAATTAAATTTGTTGATACATATAAATATCTTGATATTATTTGGTATAAAAATGTAAGTTTTCAAACACACATCTTACAGCTTACGAACTGTAGCTAACTTTATTTTAAATTTCAA
>NW_019393997.1:0-538 GCF_000648675.2 Cimex lectularius | reverse complement strand
TTCATTGTACAAGCAAACTCTTGATAATTATTATTATTCAAAATTTTCATCTCTTAGAGTCCAATGTAAAACACTGTCGAATATTTGCTATAAGACAATTAATTAGGGTTTTTAGTCGAGATGAAAAAAAGTTAATGGCACGAGAGGGATTCGAACCCACGACCTTCGGCTAGATACGCCGCTGCTCTACTACCTGAGCTATCGTGACCTCGATCCACTCAGACATCAATCATCATCACTAAAAACCTTAATTAATTGTCATTTATCATAATGAATAGCTCAGGTGGTAGAGCAGTGGCGTATCTAGCCGAAGGTCGTGTGTTCGAATCCCTCTCGTGCCATTAACTTTTTTTCATCTCGACTAAAAACCCTAATTAATTGTCATGTATTAATTGGTCAAGCGGACCACAAAAGTAGTGAATTAATTTGCTATAAGAATTATATTTTTGATACAGAAAACTCAATCCAATCTAATACTAAAAAGTTTTGGAATTATGTGAATTCTGTCAACACTTCTAAGGCCATGCCCTCTTTCATG
>NW_019393996.1:0-502 GCF_000648675.2 Cimex lectularius | reverse complement strand
GGTCAATTAGACCAAAAAACATAATGGTATTAATTAATAACTTAAAAATCAATAAACATAATTATTTTACCACAATTTTAAAATATACATTCCTTATATTTTCTTTTATTTTATGCTATGGAGTGTACGTCATTTTTGTCAACGTTTCGTCATGTGTGATTGTGCTCGGGGTCTTCAGTGCTGGTTAGCAATTACCTAACCCCACTCAATCTTAAGATGAATCCAAGAAAGATGAAATTTAAAGAATACCAAAAAAATCTCGGATGAGACCAAGCCAAATCATGATTTTTGAAACATTAATAATTATTTTTATGTAAGATTTGGATGAGATGAAAAAGTTACTGTCATGAGCGAGATACGGACCTACAATCTTCCGATCAATACGCCGCTGCTCTAACCACTTGAGCTATCATGACGCGGTATTGAGCCTAAGAGCGTGAGTTCGGATCCCGCTCGTGACCCTAACTTTTCATCTCAACCAAACCTTCCATAAAAAATATAA
>NW_019393995.1:0-503 GCF_000648675.2 Cimex lectularius | reverse complement strand
TTTCCAGCAAAATCGCCATACCCCCATAAAAATTGTGAAGCAGTGTCGTTAATTTCTATATTATTTCTAATTCTTTCTATTATGTTTGGTAAGCATTTATATGTGAGTCGTCCTTTGCAGTCTGCATTCCAGCGTACTTGCGTACTTGATCTATGGCCCAAATATCTCCTTCTTTGGCGTGCAGACGGATTCATATCATTAGTTATTCACCGTTACTTTGGGCAGTGATTATATCTTTGCAAGCTGAACTCAAATTTCTCGCCGATAGTGGGCAGACATGTGTCAAATGAGAAGCACAAACTGCCTTGTACTTAATGACACTATGCTTCCCTGGGTTTAACCAACAGATCTTTTGTCGATGGCAAAGTTGCATATTGGTATGTCAAGATAACTGTACTTGGGTACTCGTTGGGTATCCCTTCCAGCCGAACAATTGCTGGACTAATCATGTTTAACTTGACTTGTAATAATATAAGTGCTGGTTTTTCAATAGCCCTAAAACT
>NW_019393994.1:0-504 GCF_000648675.2 Cimex lectularius | reverse complement strand
TAGTCTCAAGAGGAAATGACCCCGCGACCACCTTTCTGAGTATTCAATAAAACAACATAAACAAAGGGAAGAGAGATGACAACATTGATTATTTGCTCCCAATTTAAATAGTTGTATATAAGTTCATGTATCCGAAAATTACATATTGTAAATAATAATTACAGATTGTTATAAAAAAGACGCAAACTGAAAAAGAATACGGCTTATCATTTCAAACATTTGAACGCCAAACACCCGTTGATCACTTTACTCAAAACTCGATAACGATAAATCAAAAATGAAAAAAATGCGATTTTCCATTATTTTACCGCATGAGCGTATTTTAAACAAAATCCAAAATAATAAGTTGCAATAAACGAAAAAGTACTCATATGACTAAATATTCGTTAGTATCGAATAATTTCTGTCGATACTTGAGTAGTATCGAATATATCTTTCGATACAAGTATCGAGTACTGGTATCGAATATTTTCTGTCATTGCACGTCACTACTGCATATAACAC
>NW_019393993.1:0-505 GCF_000648675.2 Cimex lectularius | reverse complement strand
GTGATGGATAAAACCGATCACTTTCTCCCTCCCGGTTTTCAAGAATGCATAAATTTTGAACCGTCGTATTTTCGCAAATATTACGCTTTTTTCAAGAAACTGAACAGGTAAGCGACAATTACTTTTTCTTGAATGAATAAATTTTGAACCGTCATGTTTTTGCAAATTTTACACTCTAAAACTTTTCTTCCGAGGACTTTTTACAGAGACTAAACAGTAAAGCGATAATTTTTACCTTGACCTTTTGGGATGCGGATTGCTTCTTCCCTAACCACTTTTTTAACTCATCGTGGAAATTCTAAATGTTTTCCTAGCTTCGGTCTTTCATCAGTAAATTCAAATGTTCGGGAACGTGTTAATTTTTGCAATTTTTACGAAAACTTCAAAAACAAAAACAGAACAAAATGACTTTTTTAATATTTTCCTAACGCCCGTTATACATCACTAAATTCAAAAATTCGTAAACATATTAATTTTTGCACTTGTTAGGAAAATTTCAAACGGA
>NW_019393992.1:0-505 GCF_000648675.2 Cimex lectularius | reverse complement strand
TTTTTTATTTTCTCTTTCAAATTCGCCTAAACCCTGATTATCATTATTATTCATACAGAGTTATTACAATAATTTAACTGTCTCACAACAATAGCTAAAAATAATTTCCACGCTAACAGCTTTATTTTTTAACTTTTTATTTCGTCGATAATCTCAACATTATTAAATTAACTACAAGGAAAGCCTGGCAGGAATTGCCCGCCGGCCGTTTTGTCTCAGAATTTTGATAATGAATCTAGAAAGGATGCCTCGATCGTGGCGATGTTCCCAAATGACCCGAGGCTGCTTTGCGGTGGAAAACTTGTACTTTCGAAGTGCGTAGTAAATAACATCCTTCGGGTCGCTATCCTTGTCAACCCGATACATTCTTTCCATCCTGCAAAATAGTAAAATCTCCTATGTATTAATGCGTGCGCAGCGAAACTCTGTCGTCACTAGTAATCGATATTACTGACTATATAAGTTTGTTTGTGATTTCCTGTCTGCAAAGTGCCCCTCACCCCAA
>NW_019393991.1:0-551 GCF_000648675.2 Cimex lectularius | reverse complement strand
ACGTTTCAATCTTTTATTGAGATCATCTTCAGGGCTCAAAGTGTTTGTCTTCTGTGTAATTGTGCCATCCTTGCGTGTCGTGTTGAGAGTGCCCTCGAAACGTTGACACGATAAAGAAAATGTTTTTCTGAAACCTACATCACACCCGACCGCATCTCACGATATCTGAATAATTCACACATACTTTACGTTTTTGGGAACAAATTACTACAAATGGACAGAAAATCGTCTTCCAAAACGAATATATGATAATTTAAGGGGTAGACTCAAAATATAACTGGACTCACTGCTGAACAATATTTTATCCACCTAAAGCATGATCTCGGATCGGACAAGTAATGCTCTGACTAGTTACGAAAAAAATTGTGTTTGCTAAAGTGCTAATACGACGTGTTAAGGAAGGAAGTTCTGTAACCATTAAAATTGTTGCAAATAATTACTTCTATTTAAACCCATCAGTAGTGATAAAAGGCCGTTTCTGGCACAGTGAATACTGGCACACTTGATGGGGTCTGGTGGGGGATAATTTCATGGGGTCTGGTGGGGGATAA
>NW_019393990.1:0-547 GCF_000648675.2 Cimex lectularius | reverse complement strand
GAAAATGTTTTTCTGAAACCTACATCACACCAGACCGCATCTCACGATATCTGAATAACTATCGATTAACGGTCACTAATCTCTACACATACTTTTTAGTGATGTAATTTTTTTTTAATTACTTTTTTCAAATATGAAGATATTGATGGTGGAAAGGAAAAAAACCGTCTTGACGGATTGATAAGGTGGAAGGATCAATAATAATAAGAAAGAAAAAAAACTTTAGGAATTTTCAATGAATGTACTAAAAACGTTTGGAATCCTTTGAAACTTTTATTCCGGGGAATAATAATACAATAATCCTATATTCAACGTTGAAGGGGGTCGGTGTGTCTTACTTTATTGCGGGTTTCGCTATTTGGCTATATATAGAGAGCGTGTAGGTTTGACACCCGATATGACACTCATGCTAGAGCCCGAGTTTTCCCCTGTTCAAATTTTTGTAGGAAAAAATTACGTAAAGCACTGATAATTACCTAGGATTCATTTATTAGAGTGAATGTGTTGTGGGAGAATAGTTCATTGGATTACTCACTATTACACCAAG
>NW_019393989.1:0-509 GCF_000648675.2 Cimex lectularius | reverse complement strand
TATTATTATTAGCCATACAAGCCTACGGGGAATTTTTAAATTATGGAACAAAAATTCACAATTCTAATTAAAAAAAGAAACAAATAAATTTTATATGTAATTTAAAATCGGATTTTTGCATACATTTGGCCTTCCAAACTAAGAATTTTAAAAAGAAAAATGAAAGCTTGGATGGCAATAGGATAAATTAGTTTACGAGTGAATGTTTGGAGTCAGAGCTTTATAGCACTCAGAAGAGATATAGCTAATCTAGATAGAAGGTTTGGATGTTAGGGCGTGAAATGACCTTAGCAGTTAAAACTGCCTTAAAAATTAATTAAAAAAACAACAAAAAAAAACAGAAGTCTGGTCACATTTACTCCCCCAGAGTACTCGATATTCCTCGGGGCGGGGTAAATAACCCCTTCCTTTCACGCTAATAAATTACTAATTCACTACTTTCGTGGTCCGCTTGACCAATTGAAAAATGGCAAAAGGAGGGAAAACTCATAAGGTGGGGTTGAGATGGG
>NW_019393988.1:0-573 GCF_000648675.2 Cimex lectularius | reverse complement strand
CAAATAATTAAGGTTTTTAGTTGAGATAAAAAAGTCAGTGTCACGAGCGGGATTCGAACCCACGATCTTCGGCTAGATACGCTGCTGCCCTACCATTTGAGCTATCATGACCTCGATCCACTCGGACACTAACTTCCCATCTCAACCCCACCTTTGGAATTTTCCCTCCTTTTTGCCATTTTTTAAATGTCGTGTAATTTATTTGAATCTCGGTGACAAATGAAATGGCAACGGAGAGCTATATTTTTATTGTATAATTTCAGAGCTTATTTTATGCCACTTTTACTGTGGGCAAAATTTTGATAGGATCGATCTTTTCTGAGTTATTCCCGACGGAGGACCGGTGAAGGGGAATGCTTTTTGTTACAAAAATTAAAAAAAAATTAACTTTGGGTTTGTATAGGACTAATTTTTGTCAAGTTAAGTGAAATAAAGGGACTTGGCAATATTGTTCTGACAAAAACATCAGTTTTCAGTACCGTCCTTTAGCCATTTTTTCATTCTCATTTATTTGTTCAAAGATAAACCAAAAAGTTGTTATTTTTTAGTACTATTTCCTCAAATTTTATTTGG
>NW_019393987.1:0-511 GCF_000648675.2 Cimex lectularius | reverse complement strand
TCAGCAAATTTTCTGAGTGCCATTGGAAACTTATTCCAAGAATAAATTATTGTTTACAAAAATGGTTGATAAAAGTTCAACAAGTTTACTTCCTATGCTAAATAAAAAACACAACCAAGAAGAAGAAAACATACCGACATAGCGACAGGCTGAATTTTTCCTGAACCAATTTGCCAGCCAAAAAAAATTCAATTTTTTAGTCTTGTTTGAAATTTTTACCTTTCTTTACAGAAAAATTATACAGGGTACCTAAAGCCCAGTTCAACTTCAAAATTTCACCTACGACCCACTACATTCTGACACCATCTCAAAGGATTTTTTACTCTGAAAACAATGGTGCAAAGGGCTTACAGGTAAAATGAAGTTTCTGTTTTTAGTATTAGAAATTTCGACCCCTTTTTCACTCACGAACACTCTGGATGAAGATGTGGTCTTAAAGAAAAAAGCAAATTCAGTTGTTTAATGCCAAGCTTTTGATCTATTTTTTAGGTCTTACAGAAGAAACAAGAGT
>NW_019393986.1:0-526 GCF_000648675.2 Cimex lectularius | reverse complement strand
GATCATCTTCAGGGCTCAAAGTGTTTGTCTTCTGTGTAATTGTGCCATTCTTGCGTACATGATTATGTAGAGATCATCTTCAGGGCTCAATAAAGTGTATATGCATATATTTCCCTATCTCTACTTTTATACATCTCTCTTGCATCGTAATTGAACACTTTTCTCTTTCACTCTCTCTCTCACATTCGTAATTGAATACTTCTCTCTCTCTTTCTCTCTTTTCTTTTATACATTTCTCTCGCATTTATAATTGAACACTTTTCTCTTTCACGCTCCTACTCTTTCTTTCTCTCACTGTCGGGAAAACAAGGGTAGCTTGTTTTATATTTTCTTGATCAAACTCTTGATACGTTCCAAACTAAAACTATTAATAAGTAAAAATGCGGGGAAACGGACAAATCTCACTGACATGGATCGCACAAGCCGATACATAACTTTATTTATTTATTTATTAATGATTCGTGTTAATTAGTGTCCACTAAAACCCAACTGATAACCGAGGATTATGATTATGAAGGATAAAAAA
>NW_019393985.1:0-513 GCF_000648675.2 Cimex lectularius | reverse complement strand
TAACTCAACAACAGTGTTTTTACAAAAATGTATGCTACAAATCACCAGTAAAATTACAATACAACGTCAAACACGCTTCCTTAAAAAACGAGTTTCTACATTTTAGTTAATATCTTAGAAATTATTAAGTATTCAAAAAAAGAACCAAATTAAACTTGTAGAACATTTCATTTAACATAAACTCGTTGAAAACTTTTTAAATTTGAGACATATTTAGATAAAAAATTATGAATATCCTAGTATTAGTCGTAAGTAAAAAGAGACCAAATAAGTCAGCATCAAGTCTCTCTAACAAACTTCGTACAAATTCGTTTAATAACTCAACAACAGTAAAATTGCAATACAACGTCAAACCCGCTTACTTAAAAAACGCGTTTTTTCTACACTGTAGTTAATATCTCAGAAATTATTAACTTTTTTCAAAAAAAAAGAACAATGTAAAACTTCTAGAGAATAACATTTCAATTTTCGCATAAAGTCATAAAGCTCCTTATATTTGAGACATATTGAGGG
>NW_019393984.1:0-602 GCF_000648675.2 Cimex lectularius | reverse complement strand
GAAATACTGTGCACGGAAGGAGGGGAATAGCCAGGAAAGTTGGGAATACAACCCCGACGAAGATGGGGAAGAGTCAGAAATTCTTTTGGTGACGGCAAGAATCGAACCCACGACCTAACCACAGCCTACCACTGCTCCCAGTTTAAACGAATATATTTTTTATCTGCAAGATCACTACAATTAAGAAAACCATGAGGCGAATACATTAGAAATCATAAATAATAACTAAATAATCATAAATGATTAATAAAAAGAAATCATCCATCAGAAAAATAATTAATTTGAAATTAAAAAGGCATTATTTGAAATTACAAAAAGATTAATTTGAGATTCACTAATTTCGTGGTCCGCTTGACCAATTAATATATTACAATTAATTAAGGTTTTTAGTTGAGATAAAAAAGTCAATGGCACGAGCGTGATTGGAACCCACGATCATCGGCTTGATACGCCGCTGCTCTACCACTTGAGCTATCGTGACCTCGATCCACTCTGACATCAACTTCTCATCTCAACCCCACCTTTTGAATTTTCCCTTCTTTTTGCCATTTTTCAAATGTCGTGTAATCGGATTGGATTCTCGGCGACAAATGAAATGGCCA
>NW_019393983.1:0-514 GCF_000648675.2 Cimex lectularius | reverse complement strand
TTATTGTTCAAAGCAGAATTCAGCATGCAGTTCATTGTTTAGAAAATGCAGCAAACTCCAATACTTTATTTAATCTACCTGAATGCAATCCTGAAGAAAGATAACGGCTTCTTCAATTGTACAAACAGGACTAATTGTCAAATCTCACAATTTTGATTTTTTCCTCCTCCATAAATATTTTTCAAAATTGTCCTTTTGTTATTTAAGTATGTCCAAACATTATTAACTGACAAATTATTATTTCAAAATGCAGTAAACTCCAAAACTTTGGTTAATCTACCTGTTACGTATCGTCTGAAAGGGCCTTGGTGGCTTTCATACATACAGAAACAGGTATCATACACATTTTATTACTATCAGTAGAAATAAAACAATAATACTAAATTTTATCAGCTTCAATTAATTAGTGTAGTAGAATTAATTGAGTATTTAAAACAATAATCTTTTTTTTAATAATTTCATAAAATTTGTATGAGACAATTTACTTCATAAAATTAAATCGACGAAGAAATTC
>NW_019393982.1:0-2762 GCF_000648675.2 Cimex lectularius | reverse complement strand
CCACCCCGTACATTTTCATTAATGCTGGTTATTATTATTTTTACACTTTGAAATCTCTTTTGCTCATTTTATGGATGTATGAATAGATTAAACAATACTGCTTTTTCTTTTGGTATTTAATTGCCCAAACTTCAAAAAATAAAACGTTCCCTGACATTTCTGCAATAAGGTCATTATCGAGGAGGTATTGATAATTTTAGTAGCGAAGCATCTTATGTTTACCGTAAGCAAACATATACAGATGAAATATTACATTTAAATATTAGTATAATTGTTGTATACAGATTTATCAACAACTTTCTTAACAATTAATTAAGGTTTTTAGTTGAGATAATAAGTCAGTGTCACGAGCGGGATTCGAACCCACGACCTTTGGCTAGATACGCCTCTACTCGACCACTTGAGCTATAGTGACTTCGATCCACTCAGACACTAACTTCCCATCTCAACCCCACATTTTGAATTTTCCCTCCCTCGTGCAACTGACTTTTTAATCTCAACAAAAAATCTTAATTAATTGAAAGATATGAATTGGTCAAGCGGGCCACGAAAACTATAGTACTTCCATATATTGTTGAGAGGCTAGATAATATATGTTATGTTAAAGTTTTCGTGATCTAGCACTTGAGCTATAGAGACTTCGATCCACTCAGACACTAACTTCCCATCTCAACCCCCACCTTTTTTTAATTTTCCCTCCTTTTTGCAATTTTTCTAATGTCGTGTAATCTAATTGATTCTCGGCGACAAATGAAATGGCCACGGAGAGCTTTAGAGAAGTATACTTCATTTTAACTTATTAAATTCACTAATTTTCGTTGTCCCCTTGACCAATTAATATCTTTCAATTAATTAAGGTTTTTAGTTGAGTCAGTGTCACGAGCTCTCATAAAATCATAGGGATAATTCTATAATTATTAAGTAGATTGTCATATCAATGACACAATTTGCTAAAAAAAAGCATTATGGTATTGCATCTTGGCTCGCACATGTAGTTTTTTTGTTTATTTTATTGACTATATCTTCAATGCTAATTAATATAGTTTCCTTTGATTTTATTACAAATACATTTAGGCTCACGTTCATAATATTTTACATACACTGATGAAAAATATTCGTTAAATGCATTTGCAAATTCTTAATTAATTAATTATTATTACACATATATGTTTGAGCATGAATAATGAATACGTGGCATATATTATGAATTTAAAAAAATAACAGTACAAATGTGTAGAGATTAGTGACGGTTAATCGATAGTTATTCAGAAATCGTGAGATGCGGTCTTGTGTGATGTAGGTTTCAGAAAAACATTTTCTTTATCGTGCCAACGTTTCGATCTTTATTGAGATCATNTCTTAATATGTGATAAACTATGGATTCTGACGCTAAATTGTAAACGTTCCAAATTTATAACATTACTAAACAAGATTAGCGACTATTGTATTCCGAATTGAATGGACTCACCAGTAACGAGATCAATTCCAGAATAAACAATTAGCACGCCAGATTGCTCTGTAAATTCTATTACTAACAGTATTTAATTAATAATATTGGATTGGTTATTATTTTCTCCTTCAGGCCAACATCAGTAGAAAAAATTTCGAGTATTTTATGTAGGAATTCTTAATATTGAGAAATTCATAGATTACAAATTTGACAAAAAAAAACAACCAGTGACTGCAATCAGTTCTAATCAGGTGTTCAGGACTGACTGTATGCTGAAAGTGTGTTTTTTTGAGCCACCCACGCGGACGGTCGACCTATTATCTATTAGACCTAGTATTATCTAGCTATATTTATTTCTCTTTATTCTATATCTATTATTATTATTTATCTTTTTTTTTTAACGAGGGATGTTGAAACAGTTTTAAAAATGTGGTAAAATTAATTCATTCTGCAAGTTAACATTAATTATTTACGCTTAATACATGTGAAATTCAGGGCTTGTTGTAAGCGGAAATTAACTACAGGTAACTGAGAAAAAAGCTAGAGCAAAATACAGCAGTTTTAAAATTGAAACGTTTCAAGCTTTAGATAAGACAGAACTCAAGGGAGATAAAAGTTGGAATAGTCGCAGTCACAGTAATCACAGCGTTTATAATTATTAATAAATTACCGGCAGATCTCGAGTCACCTCGGGTGTTTGTTATCCGGGGTCAGACCTCGGTTTTTTTCCGCCAGCCACCTGGGTTGCGCTCCTGGTGCTACCAATTCAGCACCCAACGCATACATTCTTTCTTTTTTAACGAGGGTTCGCGACAGCAGCAGAGGTTATATAAATCCTCGGGGTGCTGGTGTTTTTGAAAAAAGCCCATTTGTAAATAGGTCGAATTCGAATGCATGGCCGCTGGATTCGAACCCGCGACCTTCACCTTACCAGTGATAAGCGCCGTGTCAACGGCTAAACCGTTGCGGCCACCAACGCCCCAGTGGTGGCTCCTAGTTGTCATTCTGAACAGGATTTTCCCAAATTGATAGCTGAATAAAGAATATTTCTGTACCACCTGCTAACCTACCAAAGTTGTAGTGAACATGATTACTTTTAAGTACTTATTCTTGTCAGCAGGCTGACTCAAAATATCAGCAACTAATGCACTTCTTTATCCAACTTATTTTTAATGTGTATGTCTAATTGACGGAATTTTGAAAACCAGCTGTACTCCACATGGGTCGATATGGCATTCCGACACCACAGCTCGCATATCGCAAGTTCAGCAATAACTTTACAGCTTTTTTAAGTAATATGTCAAATTAGAGG
>NW_019393981.1:0-532 GCF_000648675.2 Cimex lectularius | reverse complement strand
TAGTAGATGGGGTATACAATATTCCTCCATCAACCTGCATACAATCACAAACTAATCCAATTGGGCGATCGGGATGCTATTTCACCATCAGCCCCACCCCATTCACTCTAATAAATACACTCACTCATACAAAGCACAGAAAAACAAAACACATATTTAAAAAATTCCAAATTTCCCTGAAAAGCGGAACAGGGGACCAAGAAACACGCTACCGTGTCCCAGAATGGAATTTTAAATCCGTTATTTTCCTTATTCTAGAACGTGTACTTTTAGATACCAAAAATTGTGAAACGCAACAAGAATAAGCATTCGTCAGATAGTAGGATAATCAGATTTTAATGTTTTGTTCTATTAATAGTGTCAAAGTAAGCACGAAATAACCAGCAAAATAAATTTACATGTAAATAATCAGAAAACATTAAGCTAACAGTCACAATAATATTATACAGGGTGAATTGCTACTCGTGCTACAAACTTCACCAGTAGATTCTTGACCCTAAAATGAACAAAAAAGTTCATATTGACCATGGTC
>NW_019393980.1:0-516 GCF_000648675.2 Cimex lectularius | reverse complement strand
TTCTGAAATGAAATAGCTGGGTTAGGTGAGTCACTCTTCTAGGTACAGGACGTATTATAAGACAGGGTGGAAGCAGAAGGGTTGAGATCTCTTACAGACTAGGGGGACACCATCTATAGACGATAGAAATCCGTTTTTTCGCCAACGTCCATACCATGATGAACACACCGGTTCTCGTCCGATCACCGAAGTTAAGCAGCATCGGGCGTGGTTAGTACCTGGATGGGTGACCGCCTGGTAACACCGCGTGCTGTTGGCTCTTTATTTTTATTTCTATCGGGTTACGGTTTATTTTTTGCTGTAGGGGAAGAAATCGAAACATTGCGTAACTTTTTAGTTTGCTGTTTAGGTCATATTATCCATAACACGTAAATAAGAATAATATAAAATTTAAAAAAAAATTCCCGTTTTTAAATGGTAATTCTGAAATGAAATAGCTGGGTTAGGTGAGTCACTCTTCTAGGTACAGGACGTATTATAAGACAGGGTGGAAGCAGAAGGGTTGAGATCTCTTAC
>NW_019393979.1:0-516 GCF_000648675.2 Cimex lectularius | reverse complement strand
GGTGTGACATTGGACTCAAATTTAAGATTTAATTTACATATTGATTCTTTGGTTTCCTGTCTAAAAAGCTCCTTTATAAATTTAGGATTTTACGCAACTTTATGAAAATTGAACACTTAAAGGCAATATATTTTTCTCTTGCTCAATCCATTATAGACTATGGCATTGTTTCCTGGGATGTACTGAAAAATTATTTTACGTAAACCGTACGTTCACGAGTAAATATATTGCATTGTTTCAACATAAATCACCTCACATGATTTTTAAGGATGATCCCAATCGGAAATGGTACAGACAACATATGCAGACTAAAAAAAGAAAAAATTAAAAAAAAAAGAAATGTAATGGGTTCGTTAACTTCTCGAGTGTTTCGTAATGGTTCGCTGGATAAATATTTAGGTATGTAGATGATACTTGTATAATTTTCTGAGGTGATAATTTAATTAAATTAACTAAAACTATAAATAATGATATGAAAATTATTAATTTGTGGTTAAACTGAAACGTTCTTTTTTT
>NW_019393978.1:0-517 GCF_000648675.2 Cimex lectularius | reverse complement strand
TTTTGAGTAGTTTATATCATTTGGTCATGGAAAGTAAAGAAATAATCCATTAATTACATTCCTACCTCAGCACTTCCTCACGACGCAGAAAATCATGAAGACATTGACGTTTAGAGGATCCGGCATAAAAGATGGTCGACTAGGAGATTGAGTTGAGAGTACAGACTCATGGCTTTAGAGGTCATGGATAATGAACTTGGATACTAAGTAGAGCTTGAACAAAATTCAAGATTTTTGGACTTCACTGGGCAGAAAATCACGAAGACAGTGACTCTTAGAGGATCCGGCATAAAAGATTATCGACTAGGAGATTGAGATGAGGGTATAGACTCATGGCTTTAGAGGTCAGGATGATGAAGTTGGATATTAAGTAAGGAGCTTGAACAAAATTCCAAAGTTTTACTAAGTTTGAAGGAACTAAATGACTTTATTCTATCTAGTGCATTTTTCGTAGTATAACCTGGCCAGTTTGAATACGGTGGATGTTGGAATGTTTGTTTGAACCACAAATTCAGTT
>NW_019393977.1:0-518 GCF_000648675.2 Cimex lectularius | reverse complement strand
TTTTGAGATTCATGGGCAAGCCACACTGTTTTGTGCAGTCCAATTATTTTCTAGTTATTTCGGTGCTGCACAAGGGGCATCTCCATGGGTTTTGTTAATTAGAAATGCTCGTGCATTAATATGGTTTGGCCAATTTGAAATCATGTCATCACTATTCTCTGATTTTCCATGGCCCACAGTTTGCCTGATGGTTTTTATCTCTTTTAATTTGTCAGTTTTACAGCCCAGCACTTAGCCAATCTTCTCAAAATAAGTTTTTTAAAATAATTTTTGGTGGGGCTCAAACTAGTTTCTGGGGCATTGCGGTTACTGCTTGTTTGGTAGCTTTGTCTGCTATGCAAACTTGGTCCTGAATCCAGATAATAATGATTTCTTTCTTAATTAATTTTTTTTCATATTGCCTGGATTATTGGGCCCTGGAGAAGGTAAGAGGGGCTAAACCTATAACTACTACTAAACCTACCATCTATAGATTTGCAGTTTGGGTAGAAGTCCTTGTACAATTGGGGTGACAGCTG
>NW_019393976.1:0-519 GCF_000648675.2 Cimex lectularius | reverse complement strand
GCATTTAGGCTAATTTTTGGTCCATTCCCAAGAAGTTACATTTTTGTAGTAGATGATAAGTATATGCTAACAAATACTATTAGTGTTCTGATTCTTGGAGGAAACGGGGTGGTTCTATTGTATATAGTAATAATAGTCTGTATATCAAGTTTGTGTTGAGAGTGACTGCATTTTTAGCGTGAATGTGAGAGGATTAATGGCGGAATATCGAGTACTCCATCTCCCTAATTGAATGAATCGTATGTAAATAAGAGTGGTATATTTAAGAATGAACGTAACGATATAAAGCAGCAATCAGTAATCTAAATATGAAAAGAGTTCCGATCTCAAACACGATTCTCATATCGGGTGGTATTCCTACGCGCTCTTTATATGGAGCCAAGAAATTGTACCACCCTCTAACTACGTCGACACCTTTCTCTGTATGCCGGTCACAGATGCGGATTTTGGCCGAAATGTAAGTGTCCGTGTGTCAACCTCGCTTGAAAATCCTATATTTGGATTGTCTTACAAAAATAT
>NW_019393975.1:0-520 GCF_000648675.2 Cimex lectularius | reverse complement strand
CCACCGGGATTGCATCATCCAGTCTCATCATCCTCATCATCAACGTAGCAAGAACAGGGCCAGTGCACTGGTCTCGTCATCACCAGCCATCGCTGCTCTTCCAGGCTGAGCAATCCACCACGTGTTTCACTCAACATTCTTCACACGCAGTGAGTCAATCCCATCCTTTATCTTTACTTACATTTTCTTTTCAATCGTTCCTAGTCATTCGGGAATCTCCTATTCCCTTTGGTGCCGAAACCATTAACTCCTATATTCGCTACAACTTCTATCCCCTCCCTTCGGTTGTGTTCGTCGGCGCCATTTTGTATTTTGGTTGCTGGCGAACAGATACAATATACAAAAAGTTCAAAAAAAATTATTGTCTTAAAAATATCCTTTCGAATCGTTTTGTAATGTTTCCTGGTTTCTAGTTTCCCAATTAAAAAGAAGCCGTGATTTAAAAGTGCTTTCACCGATAACTACGTATGTACGTTTAGAAAGTCTCACACTCGCTCACTATTCCTCTCTCACTCCCAGG
>NW_019393974.1:0-555 GCF_000648675.2 Cimex lectularius | reverse complement strand
TAATGGCACGAGCGGGATTCGAACCCACGATCTTCGGCTAGATACGCCGCTGCTCTACCACTTGAGCTATCGTGACCTCGATCCACTCGGACATCTTTTTAAATGGTACTCGTATTTGCATATTTTTCTATATATCTAATCATAGAAATATCAACTTTATTCAGGCTTTTTGACATAGATAATCAACCTATTTTGCCTTATATTCTAAACCAATAGATTCAGATTATCATTCATAGCAACTATGTACAAATAAGAAATTTTGCCCATTTTGCCTATTTATTTTATTGTTTTATGTTTAATTGTAATCAAATAAAAGATCGCACTGTTGTAAAAAGATCTCTCCCCCTCCATCTCTCCCCCTCACCCTCACCCTCTCCCACTCTTTCTCCCTCTCCCTCTCCCTCTCCCACTCCCTCTCCATCTCCCCCTCCCTCTCCCTCTCCCTCTCCCTCTCACTCCTTCTCACTCCCTCTCTCCCTCTCTCTCTCTCTCTCTTTCTCCCTCTCCCTCTCCCTCTCCCTCTCTCTCTCTCTCTATCTATCTATCTATCTATCT
>NW_019393973.1:0-557 GCF_000648675.2 Cimex lectularius | reverse complement strand
ATTAAAGAACATTGCTTTAAAGTAACTAGTTTCTTTTTTTTTGTTTAATACCAAAATCCTGCATTATTTTCCGGACAACCCAATATTATTATTTCGTGACTTTATCCTTTTGAAAAGTGCATTTTTATTTATTTTAGAATTAATATTTCCCAACGTAAAGTCATTACTATATTTTCCCTTGGTAATTTGCACAATCGTTATGTTTGTTTACAAATTAAAGTAGTTAGTTTTAAAGTGTTTGTGATAAATCTGCTCTTTTTTCAGTTCTTTCGTATTGTTTTTTTCCCATTTTAGAAGGATTATCTCCTTTAGCATTTAAACTTTCGTCTATCTCGCTAATCTACATTGCTCAAGAAAGTCTTTTTTAAGTGTCATCGCCTTTTCCTAGCTGATGCAGGACAGTCGCATAAAATATGCTTTGTCGTCTCCTTTTTAAGGCTTTTAGAAAATATTATATTTAATATATTATAATTAATTAAGGTTTTTAGTTGAGATAAAAAAGTCAATGGCACGAGCGGGATTCGAACCCACGATCTTCTGCTAGATACGCCGCTGCT
>NW_019393972.1:0-528 GCF_000648675.2 Cimex lectularius | reverse complement strand
TATTTTTTCCTTCAGATATCTAAATTCTAGTTATTGGTGTGTCATGAAAAGAGAGGGGGTGACATGAGTGACCAAAGTACTGTAAGCTCAGGCTCAGGATGGGTAGAAGTGTGCATTATTTCAGTGAATCAGTCATACGACATCACACACTATATAACCTCTGACACCCTCAAGGTAATATATAATTCTAGATAGTAAAAAACTTATTTGAAATGTGGATTGACAGATTTTCTCCTGTGGACTGCCGCTGATGCATGCTATACTGATGATTTTGTCAGTCAGTATTTTGGCTTTTGCCATCTTCAGTGTTGAGTTTAGGTTATCTCTTCTTAAAAAAGCGGGGGACACACTTAACCCGACACCTCGTCTCTTTTTGGTAGGGCTGCACATCTGTTCGACGTCAAGCGCACGTCACGTACAGTAACACAGCATGCCTATTTTGCATTATTATTAGCAAAACCGTGCCATAAATTGTTAGTTAAATTTTATGAGCAAAACCATGTAATAAATTGTTAGTTAAATTTTATG
>NW_019393971.1:0-523 GCF_000648675.2 Cimex lectularius | reverse complement strand
AACGTGGGGCTCATTTTTAGTCAACTATCTGTCGATTCTCATTCGTAATTTAGTTGAAAAAATCCTCAAATGTAGTAGCTTCTGTTTGCCATGAATTTATTTGTCGGACTTCGTGTTATTGCGATCCTAAAGCTTTGCAAATCTTAGCCACCGCCAAAGCCGCAACACCATCAGCAAAATGCGCCATCTTTAACACATCAGAGTGGGGGTAATCTGCAATATACAGAATGTAGAATAATGGACACAAACCGCTTCCTTGTAAAACTCCAGCATAAATGGATGTTTTGAGAGATCGAGTCTTAGTATTTTATAGAAAAGGAACTATTGGTAAGGTATGAGAGGATCAGACGATATATCCGGGATATAGTTTTTTTATTTTTGAGACCAAGCCATGATGCCAAACTCTGTCGAAATTAAACATCTAGGAACAATCCGTGACACACAGCCTTCCTCAAAGTGTCCAGGGTGATGTCGTCTATCCGTTGTAGTTGCTGAACGCAGGAATGGTTGGCTCGAAAACAAA
>NW_019393970.1:0-564 GCF_000648675.2 Cimex lectularius | reverse complement strand
GTTGAGATAAAAAAAGTCAGTGTCACAAGCGGGATTCGAACCCACGACCTTCGGCTAGATATGCCGCTGCTCTACCACTTGTGCTATCATGACCCGAATCCACTCGGACACTAACTTCCCATCTCAACTCCACCTTTCGAAAGTTACATCCTTTTTGCCTTTATTTATTACAATTTTTTCTCTGTTCAAAGCGTAACATCTGGTTTGTGCAAATTCTAAAATCAAAAACCATTTTGTTTCTGAGAAAATGTTTTGTGATTATTATATTCTGATTATTATGGTTTCGTGACCAAATAAATTCTTTTCAATTAATTAAGGTTCTGATTGAGATAAAAAAAGTCAGTGTCACAAGCGGGATTCGAACCCACGACCTTCGGCTAGATACGCCGCTGCTCTACCACTTGTGCTATCATGACCCCGATCCACTCGGACACTAACTTCCCATCTCAACTCCACCTTTCGAAATTTTCATCCTTTTTGCCTTTATTTATTACAATTTTTTCTCTGTCCAAAGCTTAACATTCTGGTTTGTGCAAATACTAAAATCAAAAACCATTTTGTTTC
>NW_019393969.1:0-604 GCF_000648675.2 Cimex lectularius | reverse complement strand
ATCTTTCAGAAGATGGTAGCCCCTAGATTTAAAATCTGCTACTGCTCAGGCCCTGAACAATAATCTGATTTGGGAGAGTAAGACAAAGCCTCATGACCTATTATAGTTAAAACATTTGTGAATAGTAAAGTGTAAATCTTATTATATAAATAGGTTTATAAGAATGGGAATATTTATTTATTCTATGCATATTATTGTAAAACTAATGATTGGTCTAATTAGACCAGTTTTAATAAATAAAGTAAAACAAAAATTTAAAAAAAAATCTGGGTTCAGTTTTGTGTTGAAATGATTATTGTCATGTCTGAGTAAATTGCTTTTCAAGACGATTATTTAATAAAATATTTTTTTGCATTGTATAAATAAACTTTTTTCCACATCCCACATGTTTTTGTTAAATTTAAACAATGTTTGTAATTCCCAGGCCCTGAAGATGATCTCAATAAAGATCGAAACTTGAATTGAAAAATGACAAAAAGGAGGGAAAATTCAAAAGGTGGGGTTGAGATGGGAAGTTAGTGTCACGATAGCTCAAGTGGTAGAGCAGCGGCGTATCTAGCCGAAGATCGTGGGTTCGAATCCCGCTCGTGCCATTGACTTTTTT
>NW_019393968.1:0-527 GCF_000648675.2 Cimex lectularius | reverse complement strand
ACCAAAGATCCATTTAATTAAATTAATTATGGTTAACATCTTGTTGAGGTTTGCTAGTTTATTGCTAGTTTTCCTTTTCAATATTCTGTTTTTATTTTGCAAAATGTTTATTATTCAATATTCATGTTTAATTAGAAAATTGTAAAAGTAGTCTATGCGTGTAGTGCCATCTTCCCTAGTAGCCTTTAAAGTGTAGTAGTGATAGTCATAAAAGTGCTACTTCAACGAGTAAGCAGTTAAGAGTTAAGTACTGGAGAGAACGTACGAAGTTACTGGTCATGTTGGGCAATGGGGCTTCACATGTTTACAGAATGATTTACAAAAGTGTCAGTTATCGTAGACCGTCATTTTCTAACGTCAAAATTGATTGTTATCTATTGACAAGCAGTCACACATAATATTTTAATTAATATTTTCGACTAAAACACTATTGTTGAACATTAAAATAACATGAGGTCGTTAAACAGTAAAGCATTGTTCAAACGATAATGAATTTCATTACATGTAGGAACTATCGTAAATCTATT
>NW_019393967.1:0-530 GCF_000648675.2 Cimex lectularius | reverse complement strand
TTTTACTTTTGTTTATGTGTTCTTTACCAATAAACTTTAAATCTTTATCTTTTTATTTGTGGGAGACCTTTAATTCCCTACATATATATATATACTAATAAAAACATACAATCCTACCATACCCTTGGTTGATGTGAAAAATTAGAAGAAAAATATTCAAAATACTAATATAATAAAAATGATGTTATTTTATATAGCATTACGTTAATAGGTTCTAAACATAGTGACATGATATCTGTACAATCATTTGGAAAAGAATATAACAGATTTGACTAAAATTGTTACGCAAATAAATGTTTCCAGGAAGAAATGGAAAAGTATAATAACAATTTCTTTCTGTTTCTGTAAAAAATAAATTGCTGACGTAAGAATCTTTTGTCTCATTTCGACATTGTTGATATTTTAACAATTTTTTTTGTTTTATTCGATGGGGAACCTGTTTAAAAATTTCGGCTTATTAAATACTTAATCTTAATTTTTGGTTTGGACACACCTCCAAACATATTTACAGTCTATTTCCAACTTTTTTT
>NW_019393966.1:0-613 GCF_000648675.2 Cimex lectularius | reverse complement strand
TCTATCTATATATCCAGGTATCTATCAATATATTTGAATACATTTTTTTGTTATTTTTTGTATATTAACCGTGTACATAATTAAAAAACCGTTTTAAAGTCCTGGTGAAGGCATTACAAAGGTACTTTGTAAAATATTATCTTTCAAATTCTCCTCCATCTTTATTTTTATATAATCGTTAACATTTGTATTCCAACAATTTGTCTCCCTGTCCCCCTCCACCACTTTCTCGCCAAAGCGTTTTTCTGCGTTCAAACTAAGCCTTTTCCCTGATATTTTGTATATAATCATTGATATTTGTGTAGGAAAAATATATTTTTGTTTAATACTTCTTTGTTTGTTTTGTGGGATCTTATTCCAGGTCAGATTAAAATTTTCTTTCTCGCCTTCTCTTTTTATTTTGCCTTGTTGTTCATAGAGAAATGGACCGATATCAGGCATCAGATAAACACCCATTAAATGTTTATGTATGATGACAAAGGAAAAATATTTTGTTTTTCTGTTTTTTTATGTGTTTTTCTTCTCTATCTTTTTGTCTTATACTGTTACTCTTCCACTCTCTTTTTCGTGTCTCTCTCTCTCTCTCTCTCTCTCTCTCTCTCTCTCTATATAT
>NW_019393965.1:0-22459 GCF_000648675.2 Cimex lectularius | reverse complement strand
ATATATATATATATATATATATACACATATATAGTGTGTGTGTGTGTGTATGCTGGAGAATTCTTTCTCTAAGGTACTTCGTACTTCGTACACAGGATGTATCAACTTCTATGGTCGACCCATTTAAACCGAAAACGATCAACTGGTCTTAATAAACCCCACGTTAATTTTGGCTAGGAATGACGTGGTGTTAATAAAGTTACCGTACTTTGTTATTTTTAATAAGAATACTATATTTTTATTGTACAATTCGATTCTAGATTTTATTTTGTGCCACTTTTACTGGGAAGAAAATTTTGATGCGATCGACCATTTTTGAGGTATGCCCGACGGAAGACGCGTGTAACGGAACGCTTTTTGTAACAAGATGGCCCACCCTCCTTCATTTCGAAAACGATTAACTTTACCAAAAAATGGTCTTACCCAAACGCCAAGTTAATTTTGGCTAGGAATCGGGAGATAGTAACAGATTTAACATAACTTTCTCGTCTAACAGAGAAATGATACTAACTTTGTTATTTTAAATAAGAATACTATATTTTTCTTGTACAATTCGATTCTAGAGCTTATTTTGTGCCACTTTTACTAAAATGGAAATTTTGATAGGATCGATCCTTTCTGAGTTTTGTCCGATGGAAGGCGCGTGTGAGGGTATGCTTTTTGTAACAAGATGGTCCATCCCCTTCATTTCGAAAAAAATTAACTTTACCAAAAAATGGTCTTAAACTGATGTTTTTGTAACAACAAGATTGCCAACTATCTTTATTTCGAAAACTTATCAAAAAGTAGTCCTATACAAACACCAAGTTAATTTTGGATAGGAATAGCGTGGTGTTAACAGAGTTACCGTAATTTTCTCATCTAGCTGGGAAATGATTATAACGCTGTTATTATTATTATTATTATTATTAATTTTTAAGGGCGTTTTAATATAACGCTGTTATTTTCAATATTAATATTTTTATTGTATAATTCGATGCTAGAGTTTATTTTACGCCACTTTTACTGTGAGCATAATTTTGACAGGATCGCCCTTCACTGAGTTATTCCCGACGGAGGACCTGCGAGAGGAATGCTTTTTGTTACAAAAATTAACAAAAAAATTAACTTGGTGTTTGTATAGGACAAATTTTTGTTAAGTTTTCGAAATAAAGGGAGTTGACAATCTTGTTGTTACAAAAACACCAATTTTCTGTACCGTCCTTTAGTCATTTTTTCATTCTCATTTATTTGTTCAAAGATAAACCAAAAAGTTGTTATTTTTTAGTACTATTTCCTCAAATTTTATTTGGTTTATTGTTACGAATCACATTATGTTTTAAATAGTTGAGAAAAAGGATATTTTTAAATTACGAGATTTTTAATTATACGGCTTTGATAAGATTTGTAAAATATAATTTTTTGATAAAATTTTGCCCCTTTAAAAAAGTATATCTTAATTCAATTAATTAAGGTTTTAAGTTGAGATAAAAAGGTCAGTGTCACGAGCGGGATTCGAACCAACGACTTTCGGCTTGATACGCCGCTACTCTACCACTTTTCCCTGTTTTCCGTCCAAGAAATATAGTGAATTTAATGAATTAAAAAGAAGTATACTTCACTAAAGCTCTCCGTGGCCATTTCATTTGCGCCGAGAATCAAATAGATTACACGACATATGAAAAATGCAAAAAGGAGGGAGATTCAAAAAGGTGGGGTTGAGATGGGAAGTTAGTGTCCAAGTGGATCGAAGTCACGATAGCTCAAGTGGTAGAGCAGCGGCGTATCTAGCCGAAGATCGTGGGTTAGAATCCCGCTCATGACACTGACTTTTTTATCTCAACTCAAAACCTTAATTAATTGAATGATATTAATGGGTCAAGCGGTCCACGAAAATAGTGAATGTATTTCTTAATCTTGGGCATTTTTAAACAATATTGCTCACTATTGTTGTTTGACATTTACTTCTCTACGAAACTTAAAAAAAAACAAAAAAACAAAAAAAACAATTGTTTCAATGAGTTCAATGGTAGTAGAGAAAGGTGTACCAAAAAGTAATAAAATAAAATTTTCTTGAACGAAAATTTTTTTTTAATGAGTTCGAATTTTTCATGCTGCCGCCCTAGTGCCACCATAAAATCGTTCAATCCCCATTCCTTTTTCAATAGAAGATTAGTAGACTTTATTCTTGTTTTACAGAAGTTTTTGATATAAAATATGCGTAAGTGTAAGTCGATTGTCTTTAATATCCTGCGATATACAAATGATTTGGCAGAAATAATAAATGGACTGTATAGATCAAAAATCACATCGTACAGAAAGGAAGGGTTCTCAATAAACCCTCAAAAACCATCTACGTACCTTTATTTATAAAAAGTTCTTTGAGAACTTAATCGATTTGCACGATATAGAGCTGCAATTCACTTTAATGAAGAAAAAATCTCTAGGAATCATTTTTGACAAAGCATGTTGTTAGGCTAACTAAATTAAATCACATAAAAAGAAAACTCATTTGCAGATATCACCGCTTTTATGCGGAAAACTGGAAAATTTATGTTTGAAATTTCCTCTTAGGAGAGGAAATGGCTTAAACATTTTATTTATCATATTGCTGATGACTTCATAATGTGATTGGTCCCTTTATTATATTTACATCAGATTTCTTAGTTGTGATATTGCATTATTGAACATTACCTAACTGGTTGAATATGGATATAATAAAAAAAGAAAGAAACAAATTAGAAATGTTGTATTCATTAGGTTTTTAATTCTGTTTCAAAATAGTTAAATAGAGTATAAAACTAAACTAATTATTTGTTAGATTTAAGGTAATAATTTTATTACAAACTTTTAGGGTTTACCTTTGTAAGCACTCATGTTGTTGAAGGTTACAAAACTGATTAGATAAAAATAGTCGCAATGCTCCTGCCGTGCGGAGTTAAAAACAAAGTTCCCTCACAAAAGTCCCTCGTAATAAAGCAGTTAGACGAAAATCTAATGTCGGAGTTGTAAAGCGGACCCCAGCTTATTACTTAGTTTGAAACTGCGATAGCTTTCTGTGGGAAAGTAAGGGGTGAGTTGGTTTGAATCGCTGCTATTGGGGTTTCGTTATTACCCGATAACACAGTTGTCGACACAGTAATATCCTCCGCGAGGTCACAATTCTTGCAGTGGGACATGTAGGGGGTGGCGGCTGTTGAGCGAGGGTTGATCCGCCCCCTGCCATCCTAAAGTCCTTGGGCAACTGATCTGAGTTATTTCCGGTCACGGGGATTCAATCTGGCTCCTTATGCTTCGGATAAAAAATGACTCGTTTACCTGGCGTTCGACCTGAATAAAAACATAATTGCCTGGTCGGGTAATACAAAATTATAAAGAAAAAGTGTGTTGAATCTGTCAAAATCTAAAATTTATTTTTTCTGACGTTTCGTGGTCCGCTTGGCGAAATAAATTCTTTTCAATTAATTAAGGGTTTGGTTGAGATAAAAATTTGAATATATAAAATTTGAAAAATGGCAAAAAGGTGGGAAAATTCAAAAAGGTTATCCAAAACGTTTGTACATTGTATTTATTTTTCGATGCATGAAATACATCCCTTTATATACATGGAAAAAGAACGAATGTTTTTCAGACTTTGGAGGCTGTAACATCAAATTAAAGAACTTTTATGACCTTGATCGTGGGTTCGAGGTGGGGTTGAGATGGGAAGTTAGTGTCCGAGTGGATCGAAGTCACGATAGCTCAATTGGTAGAACAGCGGCGTATTTAGCTGAAGATCGTGGGTTCGAATCTCGCTCGTGACGCTGAATTTTTTATCCCAACTAAAAATATTAATTAATTGAAAAATATTAATTGTTCAAGCGGACAACGAAAACTAGTGAATTCTTGTAAATAATTTGCATATCCTGATGAGGATTTACAAGTCGAAATTAGGAATTTGCAAGAACAACACACTATTAGAATTCCTTGGTAGAATTTTAACTATTGAATCAATATATTCACTTCATTATGTCCATTTTTGATCGTCACTAAGTTAATTCAAAATACAAATAAATTTCGAAATAAAAGAACACATTTTTGTACATATCGAAATCGAATTATTAACCGTTCACGTGAGATTTTAATAATTTTACTGAATTATTATTTACAAATGAAATGGCCACTGAGAGTTTTAGTGAAGTTATACTTCATTTAACTTACCAAATTCACTAGTTTTCGTGGTCCGCTTGACAAATTAATATTTTGCAATTAATTAAGGTTTTTACAAACAAAGAGGAAAAATGGCAAAAAGGAGGGAAAATTCAAAAGGTGGGGTTGTGATGGGAAGTTAGTGTCCGAGGTCATGATAGCTCAAGTGGTAGAGCAGCGGCGTATCTAGCCGAAGATCGTGGTTTCGAATACCACTCGTGACACTGACTTTTTATCTTAACCAAAACCTTAATTTATTTTGAATTTTATATTTTGTGTTGACTTAGAAAACAGCTCTGTAATTTTTTCTCAAATAAAGCGTGTATTTATAACCAAATGTGCAGTAGAATACTATTAAAACAAACCTGTCCAAAGGACATTTTATTAATTGATTGTTATGGTAAAAATTTTGGTTGTTAAATTTTCAATTACAAGGTGTTAAGCTATTAAAGCAAAACAATAAATGGCCACAAAAGTATGAAATATAAAGTGTAACAGGTATATATGATTAATTTACATAACCATTGCAGTGAAAATTATTATCACATCACACTCATTCTGTTTGTTTATCTCTCATTTATTCCTTCGCACTATTTAAGCTTTTATCCGTGTATTTCATTTAGCCTACTTTTTTAAGGTTGTGTTCAATTAACGAATAATTAGGTCCGTTCACGGCTGAACGGTTATGCTAAACCTACTTGACCGTCGGGTCTTTCAGAACTGAATACCTGTGCGCCGGCCTGAAAAAAAATAGTATTAATACAGCAAGTTTATAAGACTACATACGGTAATTTTAACATGCTTTAGATTTGTAGATTTATCGAATTGAAATTATATATATTCACTTTCTTTTCTTCCGCCGTCTTGGTTTCCATTTGTTTATATTTTTCGGATGAGTTGGCCATGAAAGAGTCCATATTTTTCGGATTTTTCAGAGTCTATTTTAGAATATACATATAGAAAATGGTAGGGTGAATAGTGAAAATCTAATCGGTATCGGTGGTGATGTTATTATCATGGTAAAATAATTTAAAAATAGACAAACAAAAGTAGGAAAAGAGACAAAGAAAAAACGCAAAGAAAAATTACACAATAAATTAAATAGACTTTTAGGAAAACCAGACCAGAACAAACCCCTTATTAACACCTTGGACCGGGTTGTAAACGCACTGATGTGACCTAAAAAAACATAACTGAAACGTTAGCCCTAGTACCAAATTATTTTATACCCACCAATCTGAATAGAGAATGTGCTGTTTCATAGGTGAATTAGAATCATTCCTTAGTAAAATAGATGACAAAACAAAATGTAAAGAGACTAGAAATGAATTAAGCAATATTTTGATGAGTTTTAAAAACAAAGAAAAGAACATAAACAAAAGCAAAGATTTTCTTGTGAATAAAATAAATGGTAATTGTAAAGAATTAAAACAGTTTGTCAAAAACCATGAAAACATCATAACAAAGTCCGATAAGAGAAAAAAGACAGTAATCATGTCCAAAGATGAATACAAACAAAAAATGAATGAACTTTTAAAACACATACGGTAGGATGAAAAAAGAAAGTACAGTTTTAATTCAAAAGAAGAATAATATCTTGGTGTCAAAAGTTGAAAATAAGGGTTATATATAAAAAAACATGTTTCCGTGTAAAATGGGTAGCACCCAGAATCTATGGGTTATCAGAAATACATAAACCAAATTTTCCACTAAGGCCAATTGTATGCTGCATACGATCCCCTACCAACAACCTATCAAAATGCGTAGAAAATTTCCTGAATAGATTCAAATAAGATTATCCATATACTATTGACAGTTCTTACAAATTTAAACAAAAAATTGTAAATATAAAAATACCAAAATTTGTATCATTAGATGTATGCTCTTTGTTCACAAACATTCCTGTGAACCGTATCATGAAAATTGTTGAGAAAAAGTGGGACATATTCTGTGCGGGTACGGCTGTTCCTAAAAAAGAATTTCTAGAAATTTTGGAATTCTGCTGTACTTCGGGGTACTTTGTCTGTGACTGTCAGCATTTAACGAACGATAATCCCATCACCACCGATACAAATATCACAATTATAATTCAACTGTCATCAAAAGTTTCAATGATTTAAAGATTAACTTTTATTCTACTAAGTCCCTCCCCCTGCCGGATCCTTGACATAAACTATTATCAAATGATATAGAATACAGTTTTAGGAACCTTTCGTTTCAAAAAATTAACATTCAACGCCACAAATATACCTTTCTTTCTATTGTGTTGTGATGGTGGCCCATCACAATTAAAAGTTACAAATTTCAAACGAATAAGGAAACCTCCAAATATGATTCGTCGTAGATGGGTCAGCTGGAGAATTTAAGAAAGAGGGGGTGATTGGAAGGATCATCAGTTGCCATTTTGCTCGGGCTTTGAGTGGATCGTTGTTCAAATGTAATTAGTCATAAGAAATAGAAAATATTTAAATTTTTGAAACAAAAGATTTTGGAAGGTGTTTGATCAATTATTTTGAAAATATTCAATGTATAAATATGAAGAACGTTTATTTTTGAGTATTTAATTTGAAAAGGCTCAAAAGGTTACTTGAGATTTTATCTCACATCCAATTGTAAGTTATTTACTTTTTATTTTATATGTTTAATTATTTTCATCAAATTGGAATCAAATTTTAATTTTAACAATAAATTAATTTTTATTTTTGTGGTTATTTTATTTTTATTTTTTCTCTCATTTTTATAAAAATTTTAATAACGTCACAGTGTTACGCATTGTTCTTTCTTCTACGAGGTAAACAGGGTTTTTGAGAATAACGTGAACTGAAGTATATCAGTGGCTTAGTTTTTACGAGTCCTTTGTAGTTACCAGCTGTTTGAACTACAAAGTGAAACTTGAACTACAAAGAATGAGTACTCCACATAATACTCTCTCACGGTTAATATAAATACAAACTAAAATTAATTACAATTAAATAAGGTTTTTAGTTGAGATGAAAAAAAGCTAATGGCACGAGCGGGATTCGAACCCACGATCTTCGGCTAGATACGCCGCTACTGTACCACTTGAGCTATCGTGACCTCGATCCACTCGGACATCAACTTCCTATCTCAACCCCACCTTATGAGTTTTCCCTCCTTAACTAAACTTAATAAACTAAAATTAATGTTTTTCGTCCATCCTTTAATTTTACAAAATAAACTCTTTTATGAGAATCAAGTCTCGTCTTGTATTTTCTTTTTGTTTATCGTAACTTTTACCGCAATACAATCACTCAAGTGAAATAAATTATAGTTAAGGGTACGTCTAACTGCACCAAAAATCAAATTCAAAATATTTTTACCAGTGCATCGGCAACATCACACTTGCTTAAAATCAGCAATAATCATAATCAAATAATTATTCAGAAATCGTGAGATGCAGTCTAGAGTGATGTAGGTTTCAGAAAAACATTTTCTTTATCGTGCAAACGTTTCGATCTTTATTGAGATCATCTTCAGGCTCAAAGTGTTTGTGTTCTGCGTAAGTGTACCATTCTTGCGTGTCGTGTTGAGAGGGCCGATGTCTGAAGATGATCTCAATAAAAATCGAAACGTTGGCACGATAAAGAAAATGTTTTTCTGAAACCTACGTCACACCAGACCGAATCTCAAGATTTCTGAATAATTATCGACTAAAGGTCACTAATCACCACACATATCAAATAGTTCCTTTACAAAATATATGAGTTAGAGAGTATGTTTACAACTATTAGTCACTGTTAATTATTGCATATTTTAGAAATAGTTTAACTTAGTATAATAAATTCACTGTCTGTATGTTTATGTACTGTATGTTCTTGAAAAAATGTAGTATGATAAATACAAAAATAAATTGATTTTCAAATTCATCTTTACGTGTAGATGAAGATATTGAATCAAGGATGATTTTACTCGTCTTCCTCTTGAATAAAAATTTTACAGAAAAAAAATGAGGTAATGTAACTGAAACTATTTGAATGCATTAAGATAGATAATTAAAATTTAGTGAAAAAATGAAAAAACGAACTACAAAACAAACACTAGTAATAATATATACAGTAGAAAAAAAACCCAAAAACCAAAATCTAAGAAGTTATCAAAAAATACTGTTTTCCATTTTCATGGCCGAAAAATTTGGAAATTTAAATATAGTGAAAAGACTTATTGGACAGCGCACGTCCATTCCTGTCGCTCCTTTATTGAAATGTTTCAAAATGACATTTTCTGAGATGTATAATATAGATTTTATGCGCCTTTTTAATTCTTCAGTTCCGCTGTATCACCTGATAAAAAATAAAAATCTATTATTTTACTATACTAAACTATTAGATGCACAACAATAAAAGTATTATGGTCTTTAAAGCGAAAATTGACTGCATTTATACTTTGTGTGCTTACTCTGTAAATTAACAATTTTTTCCAACAACCCTTTGCCGTAATTTCAAAAATCGGTTTGATGTTGTCAAGTCAATAATTGTTTGACTTCGTTTTTATATTACAATTAATAAAGGTTTTTAGTTGAGGTAAAAAAGTTAATGGCACGAGCGGGATTCGAACCCACGATCTTCGGCTAGATACGCCGCTTCTCTACCACTTGATCTATCGTGACCTCGATCCACTCGGACACTAACTTCCTATCTCAACCCCACCTTTTGAATTTTCCCTCCTTTTTGCCGAATCCCGCTCGTGCCATTGACTTTTCTAACTCAACTAACAACCTTAATTAATTGTAATATATTAATTGGTCAAGCGGACCACGAAATTAGTGAATTAGTTTTTATAGAATAACTATTGTACATTGTGAGATTGATGTCAGTGTTAGTGAAATTCTGAAAAGACAGAAGAGGTACAAAAGGATCATGGCTTGATATTATTTGTGTTTGATAGTTTTGGCCATGGCTAATATTGTTATTTTAGTTAAATAAACTACCAGGTCAAACGTTTCGGAATATTGATGAGCAGTGGGATGGTGAAACGCGATGCAAATTCCTACCGAAACCCTCGAGGCGGCTGTTCTGCTCATAATGTTGGCCAAGTAAAAGGTTTACCTAATTTTGAGGTCGACGAATGCCCCAAGGGTTAACGTCCCACAAGAGAAAGCGTTGGTTTTATAAGCAAAAAAGCCGTTGATTCGATTTCGAAGGGGTTGCTGGTGACTGTAAACGCGAAGAAATAAAGTATATAATATTCTCAATTAACCAATGACGATTTTAAAAAAAAATCAATTTGCTGCTTATATTTAGGAGGTACTTGGTTGAGAAATTTAGTGTTAAAAGTTTAAAAAATATATTTTGAAGAGAAAAAATATAAAAACCTAACAAATAATACTGGGTATAATCGTAAAAGCTAGCTTCAATAATTAGAAAAAAATACAATGCTTGGAATGTTTCATTGAAAACGACATTAGACGAAGAAAATTTTAAAACATGTCTGAAGTAACATTTTTTTATCAACTTACACTTCTATTTTCCAACAGTTTGCAAGTATTTTCTTGTTGTAATAACAATAGTAGATTTATTTATAAAGAATCTAGATTGGCAGAAGTTCAGATTTCTTAATAACTTTAGTGCTAATGTAAAATTCCGTCCGAAGTAAAAACAAACCCTTGTTAAATACGGATGACTGATAAAATGCCGCATCGCCTCGGGCCGTCGGCCGATAAATACTCTGTGATCCCAGCGAGAGATTCCGGCAATTACTCGTCCTCATCAAAAACAGGGTTGCGAGAGAGAGAAAAACTTGTTCGGGGCCACTAATAACGGGATTTTTTTATTCGAACCGGAGAAAAAGGACAATTCGTAAACATATCACTCCTCTCAACACGTCACGTATTTCCCGACTCCCACGTGAGGGGTCTCCATGAATAAACCAATGAGAGAAGTTCAACATCATCATTCTATAAAAGACCTAGTGCTTCAGAAGCTTTCTTTTTCTTTTTTCAGATTAACACGAATGGGGAACGTTCAACGCTTACATATGAACCAAGTAGAAGGATTAAGAGGGATCAAGCTCATAAAAGTTCTCTAATTTGATGTTACAGCCTCCAAAAT
Organism: Cimex lectularius; assembly: GCF_000648675.2. Taxonomy (NCBI): domain Eukaryota; kingdom Metazoa; phylum Arthropoda; class Insecta; order Hemiptera; family Cimicidae; genus Cimex; species Cimex lectularius. The sequence goes on along the minus strand of NW_019393965.1, from coordinate 12,224 downwards.
GTGAAAAAATTCGTTCTTTTTCCATGTATATAAAGGGATGTATTTCATGCATTGAAAAATAAATACAACGTATATACCTTTTGGATAATTTGCACATTAACTCTATTTCAAGCGTAATGTACAGTATTTTTGACATTTATAAAACGACTGAATATTTTAATAATATTCTAAGAAAACAAGCCGAATCTGTTTAATTTGCTTAATAATTAGAAGAAATATATTTTAACTTTTATTTGACGGCATTATTGATTTTAAACATTTCGTTAAACATGCAATGATATACTAAAGATTAAATAAAGTCAATGAAAGAGCATCTATATTCAAGATTTGTTACTAATAAATTATAGAAAAAATCAATTGCAATGTTTTCTACTAGATTTTATATGCTAGAGAAACTAAATATATTGTTTTATTGTTTTTCATAGTCGGTAAAGGTTACATAAATATCGTATTATTAATGTTGTTTATTACTAAAGACTAGAGACCGAACAACTACTCAAAATCCTGCAAAAAGTGTAATAAAGATAAAAACTCCTTTTAACAAAGTAAATAATTAAATCCATTACAGTTCGTTGTCCGATTGACCAAATAACATTTTTCAATTAATTAATCTATATGTAAGGTATAGGTTGAGATAAGAAATGCAGTGTCACGAGCGGGATTCGATCCCACGACCTTTGGTGGAATAGGCCGCTGCTCTACCACTTGAGGTATCGTGACCTCGATCCACTCGGACACCAACTTCCCATCTCAACCCCACCTCGAACCCACGATCAAGGTCATAAAAGTTCTTTAATTTGATGTTATAGCCTTCAAAGTCTGAAAAAAATTCGTTCTTTTTCCATGTATATAAAGGGATGTATTTCACGCATCGAAAAATAAATACAAGGTACAAACGTTTTGGATAATTTGCATATTAACTCTATTTCAAGCGTAATGTACAGTATTTTTGCACTTATAAAACGACTGAATATTTTAATAATATTCCATGAAACCAAGTCGAATCTGTTTAATTTTCTGAATATATAAGTGGGAAGTTTATGGGCCGACAAACAGCTGAGGTTATAGCCTGCCCTCTGCGTGTTTTCCATCTGTTTCTTTTCTTTCGCGCATATTTTGTTTTAAACTGCAGCCATTTGAGCATCTCGATCTGCCTACTGACTCTCTGATTTCAGATATATACTACGTTGATATTCTAGAATGCTAGTCTCTCGTTTGTACCTCAGGTTGTCAAATACAGGATAAAAACAAAACATACAATGCATATATATACATCACCACAAACATAGATGTATGGTTACATTCATTCCCCCAGAGTACTCGATATTCCTCGGGGCGGGGTTATAAGCAACCCCTTCCTTTCACGCTAATAAATTACTTTTACTCTCCAGACGTCATACACTCACCCCAGAGTACTCGATATTCCTCGGGGCGGGGTTATAAGCAACCCCTTCCTTTCACGCTAATAAATTACATTCATTCCAATAAATTAACATAAAGTCAAACACAGACACAACACAAACACATAAAATTATATACATTTAAAAATCCCTATAGCCCTGAGGTACCGGAACAGCGATCTGTGCCTGTTGCCGTGCCTCAAGACTACGCACAGGTCCGACGATGCCAAAATATTGTCTATATATATCAAGCCTTCTGCACTTGAAGAGGTGCTCGACCGTTATTCTATCCTTACAAAAATCCGCGGTCGCTTTCCGGCCAGAAGGTGCCCGTGCGTTATTTTCTTAATAATTACAAGAAATATATTTTAACTTTTATTTGACGGTATTATTGATTTTAAACATTTCGTTAAATTGAACTAAACCATCTGATAACGACATATACCAGATTACACATTCATGCCACGTTGAATACTTTATATCACTACAATAAAGGTAACATACTACTTTTTATTCTCAGATGACCAATATGCAGTTAAAAAACTAATACCAATGAACCCGAAACCCCTAATGATATATTATACAGTCAAAATTCATATGGAAAACAAACCTATAAGACCAGTAGTGTCCTTTTATAATTCCCCATGTCATAAACTTGCAAGTACAATTGACAAAATAATTAAAACTCACACCAATTTCAAACAAACATTCGGTATTAACAATCTTTAGAACTGACAAAAGAATTAAATAACGTCAACATACCCAACAACTGTGTTTTAGTATCATTTGACGTTACTAATTTATTTACAAATATCCCCGTTGAAGAATTTACTAAACTCATAAAGCAAAAAACTTACCGAGAATTCTATTAACGTATTTTAAAAAAATGATATAATAGATCCCTTAAATATATGCCTACCATCTAATTATTGTAAATTTAATAATAAATTTTACGAAATGAAAGGGTTACCAATGGGGGTCTCCATTATCCCCAATTTGTGCTGAAATGGATAATTTCGAAAAAAATCTTTTCAAATCAAAGAACAAAATTAATTAAATCTTTACAATTAATTAAGGTTTTTAGTTGAGATGAAAAAAAAATTAATGGCACGAGCGGGATTCGAACCCACGATCTTCGGCTAGATACGCTGTTGCTCTACCACTTGAGCTATCGTGACCTCGATCCACTCGGACATCAACTTCCCATCTCAACCCCACCTTATGAGTTTTCCCTCCTTTTTGCCATTTTTCAAATGTCGAAACCCATGTTTTTATGCAGATGGTCGGGAACATTAGACGATCTCAAAGAATTCTTCCAAGTAATTAATTCACTACACCATAATATAAATTTTACATTGGAAATTAACAAAGATGAATGTTTGAACTTTTTAGACATAAAATTATCCATAATAAACAACATAATAGAAATATATAGAAAACCTACAACTACAGACACTATGATAACAACGGATTCTTCTCACCCATGGACCAAAAAGGCTGCTGGTTATATTTCGCTCATAGACCGTATGTTAAAACGTCCATTAACACCTGCTAATTATAAAAAAGAATTAGAAATTATTAAAACCTTAGCAAAAAACAACGGGTATCTAGATATATTTATAGATAGGTTGCTAGTTGTTTTTTTGGTTTATGGTGGCATATTACCCATGAAGTTTTCTATTTTCACTTTACCGTCGAGTGTGATCTTACCGACCTCCACTTTAGTTGTAATATTAGGAAACTAGGTTTATAAGTATACATGTGTATTATGAATGTGTGTGTGTAAATTGTCAAATACCTCAATTTACCACATGTGGAGGGATACAAAGAGAAATGCATGAAAAACCGTAAGGACCGATGAGTAAACAATTACAATGAAGTTACCAGTAGAAAGTGCAGAATTTTAAAAATGTGAGAGAAGAGCGTGATCGGCCGACCAGGGCCAGGTCCCCGCCGCGCGCCCGCACCACTCATTCAGCTCCATCATCTTCTCATCTTCTAAATTTTCATGCTTGGAGATAATCAAAAAGAAACGTTTATCGACTTTAGAAATCCATAGATTTTCTTGAAAGCTGATGGATTGTTGCTTATTAGGACAGATTCTAAGTTTATTGGTTTTGAAATGTTTGGGACTTTTTCCAGATTTTTTAGCAGTTTGTCTCTTTCATTTTCATATTCTGGACATTCAAAAATTATGTGGGAAAGATTTGAAGGGCAATCGCAAGTGGGACAGTTCGGAGACGATGCCAAACCGATTCTCTTCTTGTAGCTACCAAGGCCATGATTTGTCTTCAGTCTAAAAATAGTAGAATAGAACTCCTTTGACATACCTTCTGGGCTATCGCCTTCCGAAAACCATGGTTTTTTCTTCAGGGAACAGTGACCAGTAATAATTGCCAACATAGGATGCGTTGTATTTTTCTTGCCACAGATTTCTACAAAACCTTTCCAAAAAGTTTTTCCCGTCATCTTTAGGAATTTTAATGTCAAGGGTTGGACCTGATGTTGCTAGTTAAAAGAATAAAAAATATACTTTAAACGAATCAACAATAGGACTCAGAAACCCCACCATCATCCATCGTTTGCCATATATTGGTGGACTATCGGAAAAAGTTAGGACAATTTTTAAACAAGAAGGTTTTAGAATAGCTTTTAGAAGTACAGGTTCTCTTAAAAACATCCTCTCAAAACCTAATGACAAAGCAGACAACTTGACAAAAATGGGGTTTACCAACTCAATTGTAATGATTGTGATATTAAATATATAGGACAAAGCGGTAGACAAATAAAACGAAAGTAAAAGAACACTTGCCTAAATCGAGCAAATTTTCGGAATTTAAGGACCATCTAAAAGAAACAAAACATAATTTCAATTCAAATCTAAATACAAGAGTGTTACATAGTTTCAACAAAGGGAAAGAATTAGATTGGTTTGAGAAATTTGAAATTAAAAAATGTAAAATTGAACATGGTGATAAATGCGTTAATAATATAACAGATTTTGATCTACCTCCCATTTCAAATATGTTCATAAATAATATTAAACGTCGAATTTTAATTGTCATTATTTTTATAGTAATTTAATAATATTAAGTATTTACTATTATAATATTTATTTGTGTTATAATTCCCGCTTTTCGCACGTTCAAATTGAGCGCCATTAAAAAACCAGCTGTTCATTGGAACGTCGCGTTGGCGGGGAATCGGCGGGTTTACTTTTGCATTCATGTCGAAAGACGTGGTTGTGGAAGTTCTTCAGCTGATGATGAGCTATAAGGCTCGAAATTCGGATCGTTGCAAAACAACTTACTGTGGGTAGGAACTGTTTTTTTTTAAGGATTTAACTTCCTAGACCTTTCATTATATGATTATGATTATGTTTTGCAATTTAAAAAAACACATGTTTCATCAAAGGCGTTTGTACTTGAACATTCTGATCCTACACCGTAACGTTTGCATTTGTATTATTCCAAATTCCTCAGTCTGTGTCAACGTTTGATTGTACAGCTGTCTCCGTATTTGTGCTTAGAATTCCAAAGCGGTTGTTGTCGCGAGTCTTGTTAAAATTTGAACTCAGCAACAAGCCGGTAGTTGATAATTTCAGCTGAATTGACGGCTTAGATTGGTTATGACAACGACTGTTAAGCTTGTTAGCTTAATAAATACATTTGTCGTGTCATAGTTTACCCGTGAGGACAAACCGATAAAATACACATTTTAACAAAATCATAAAGCAGGCTATTTCGGAAAGAATAGAATAAATTTTTATTTTTTACATGTGAACAACAATATATACAATAATTTTAGAATGTAGGGAATGTGACATTTCACTATGGCTTCCTACTATTTACACTAATCATTTTTTTATACAAATCGGTAAGAGAAATTCCATAACAGTTTGTGGGAAAAAAATTTATGTTAACAAAAAACCACAAGCAGAGCGATGAAATCTTTACATAAATTTAATAAATGCATATAAAAAGTGTAGATGAAAAGTGAACAAATAAACAAATTTAATAAATAATTAAATACATAAATAGGTATATAAATATTCTTATAACTATGAATTTGAAAATTATGACAAGTTTATAAACCAGGTACATTTTGTTTGACCCTCTTATGTTTCCAATTTTCATTTGTTGGTTATGCACCTATGGATTTGCAAATGGGATTTGAGGAGACACTCATACGCCTAAAGAATTTGCAAACTGCATCGTAAATTTCCTCCTCTACCGATTTCATGTTAGTTCGCTCGTGTAGGTCTGTCAATCTATAATATCTGGGAAAGGCAGTGGCTAGCCGCAGAAATGATTTTTGAATTACCTGTAATTTATTCAGATTTGTTTTATAGGTAAAATTTCATGCTGGGCATGCATATAGCAACATTGGTTTAATAAATACTTAATAAATTAGTAGTTTATTGAGTTTGCTCATGCCAGACTCCTTTCTGAGCAATGGGAAAAGTGATCGTATAGCCGCTTTCCCGTTGTCTAAAAGATTTCTTGTTTGAACACCAAAATTCAATTTGGTATCAAGAGTGATCCCTAGATAGCGAACAGTTCTTAACCAATCACACAACTTTCCCTCGAGTAATATATTGTGGGAGAGCAGAGGCTTACGCTTAGAGAGTAGCATACAACTTTTAAGGTCATTTGAAAGACTAGGCTGTTTGATGACGGGAGCATTTTCCACTACACCCACCCTAGCACTTGAGATTATAGCCAACACTACACCTCTATACATAGAGGTTAAGGTTAGAGCACTAACCAACTGCTATTAATTAGTGAAGGCAGTTGGAACCATAAGGGAAACAACATAGGTCACTTGAAAATTCTACAATTATTGAGTAAGGTCAACAGCTAACTATTAAGCGTTAGCGATAAAAAGGTTAAAACCCCTTCAGGGAAAAAGTACTTTCAGGTAGTTACTCCTTGTGAATAATGTGATGACCATCGTAGCCTAGACTGTTTTACCGATGGCTCACTCATTAAAGGCAAGGGAAGCGGTTCTGGAATACATATACCTAAATTAGGGATCAGCATCTCCTCCCCTCTTGGTAATAACACCTCGGTTTTTCAGGCGGAAATATGGGCCATTAATGTTTGCTGCAGAATACTTATGGATAACAAGATCAAGGGAAAAAACAGAATTTTTTCCGACAGTCAGACCAGTCTTAAGTCATCACAAAAAGAGCTATCAACACCTAGGCTGGTGGAGGAAACTGTTGAACTTATTAATAGGATTACTACCAGGCACGAGATTAGGGTAACCAGCTCATAAGGGACACTATGGCAATGAAGAGAAGGATAGCCTGGCCAAACAAGGCTCAAATATTGCGTTTGTCGGGCCACAACCGATATTACCCCACTCTATAAGCACAACGAAAGAGAGTATTAATTGCTGGGGCAGGAAACAATTCCTTAAAGGATGGAATCTGTCCCCCGACGTAGGCAATCGAAGGAGTTTGTGAAGGAAATCAAACCAAAAGAATCGCAATGGCTATTCTCAAACTCAAGGAGGGGAATTAGGAGGATAGGTATCCTGACGGGCCATTGCCCCCTGAGAAGACACCTCTTCATAATGGGTATTTTACCAGATCCCATTTGCTTCTGTGAAATAAAAGAAGAAACGGCAAAGCACTACCTCGCAGAGGGTGATAGGTATCCCAGGCATAGATTTGAAACTTTTGAAGGAGATTGCCAAAACACTCCCCACAATAAAATGGTCCAAAAATTTGGGGTTTGTGAACTGGTCCAAAAGGTTTATGCAGGACACGTGAGCCGACCAAGTCCCGGACCTTTTAGGGATGGGGTACGAGTCTACCCAGGCATTTAACCCCTCGGGTCTTAGTCGCCCACCCTACGTAATATATATGCAACTGGTTTTGGAAGTTAATTTTTAGCTTCCATCTAGTGCAGAACCGTATTACTGTTTCCAGCTCCTTATTAATGTTTGAACTGTAAAGCGCGATGTCGTTGGCGTACAAAGCGAGTTGGCAGGATTTGGGCGTAGGCAAAGCATTTAAAAAGATGCAAAAAAATGTAGGTCATAGAATTGAACCCTGAGGCACACCTGCTTTGATGGCAAAAGAGGAGGAGAGCGTATTATGAAGGGCTACTCGAAAAGACCTCAAGTGTTTCCGGAATGATTATCCAAGTATGAGCTTGCGCAACCAAAACTTAATACCAAACTGTTCATTTGAAAACGGATTTTTTTTGTAATGAATCTTTGTCACTAATTCTCTCATATTTTGTCTCCTGTTTTCTTAACATTACAAACTCTTGCAGTTACCTCTAGTCATCAAATCACTACTAAAAGAACATAACAATACAAGCACGTAGCACTTAAAGATGTTCATGCTTCCCACCTCCCCGAAATACCGATAGCTACTGGAGCTTGCTCACCAATAAAAATACGCGGACATTGAGTAGAGGTAACCTGAAAATACACCGGCTATGAACCAACAGACCAGCAAGATAGCCGCAAGCGATATCCTACATATCCCAAACAATATGGTCAGATACACTCCTCCAGAGTACTCAATATTCCTTAGAAGAGGTTGTTTATATCTTTTTTCAATGGATACCAGAAACAGGAGGAGTTTACCCTGAACACTGCAGCCGTACTGCTTATTATACTCCATTTTTGTGGGCTCGCAAAAGGAGTGTGAATTTGAGCCACCGGCATGCCGGTGTTCTTCCATCGAAGAAACTCATTGTTGAAGGGGTTTGGGACAAAATTCAGTGTCGTCGAGATCTGATCCCGCCCCTTCCATCGATGAGTGATGTGACAATCTCTTTCAGATTCGTCCAGCGGGCTACTTAGGCGTCAAAAAAAAGCCAAGAGGCGATGGTGGGGATCGTACCCACGACCCCGGGATCTACCAGCCGATAGTCTGACGCCTTAACCACTCGGCTACCGCGGCCTTCACGCTAATATATTACTTTCACATTCCAGACAACCTACGATCACCCAAGAGAACTCGATTTTCCTTGAGGAATAATCCCGTAATTCATGATAATAATTTACACTTAAACAAACATATAAAACACAACAAATAAACCACAATAAAACTCATACAGCCCTGAGGCTCTGAAATATCGATCAGTGCCCGCTGCCGTGCCGTAATGCTCAGGCCAGCAGTAACACAGTAGCTCATCCTGCCGACTTGTAGTTCATACATTATGCTTAACGCTTAATTTTTTGTAGTAAATGAAATCAATTATTTTATAAATCAATTATTTTATTTAAAAAAATTGAAATTTATAAATGACTAATTTTTTTAAACACACAAATTTAAATGATTATTAATTGTTACTGTAATTAATTTTCAAACGGTCGTCCAAGAACCCAATTATTTTACAAAAAACAACCTCAAATATACAAGGATTTTACTTTAAATCCTTCCATTTGGAAACATTTCTAAAATCTTTTAACGCTTAAAAAGAAACATTAATTTGAAAATAGAAAGGCGTAATTTCAAGGTAAACAGGGTTCATTTAAAAATAAAAAACGTGTAATTTGAAGTAAAAACTGTTCATTTGAAGTTCAAGTGGTATTCATCTTTTAAGTATTTGATGAACTGGAATGTAGTCGAATAGTGCTCTTTTGTTTTTACTTGCCTTTCCACGATTTGTTATAAAGGAAATTTTAAGTGAAATTTTCTTTTGTTTTCCAACTGGTTTTGATTTACTAAATCATAATCAGGGCTCCACACATAACTGAATATTACATTTAGGTAATTTATAAGACATTTATAACAATTTTGTAATAACCGACAAGATAAAAGAACTAAGTTAAAGAGAGTTTATTCGATTTTATAAAAAAATATTTTGTAATTTTGTATTTTGTAATTAAAAGGATTAATTTAACAGCAAAAAACTATTCAAATACTTACAGGCCTGTCATGGTAATTTCTATGCGATATTTCAAATAAAACCTGTTTTATTCGTTAAAACCTCAAAATAAAACATAAAAAACATTTATTTTTATATGTAAATTTTTATAATTTTTAATTTTAGTAGCAATTTATTTTTCATTTTTCCTTCTAAAAAGCCCAGTTATTTTAATATTTAAAAATTGCAATCAGNGGATCGAGGTCACGATAGCTCAGGTGGTAGAGCAGCGGCGTATCTAGCCGAAGGTCGTGGGTTCGAATCCCTCTCGTGCCATTAACTTTTTTCATCTCAACTAAAAACCTTAATTAATTCTAAATATTTATGGTTATCATTGCACATTTGTATTTATATTAATGCAAACAAACTATTACTTTATTTTATCTTTATTAAATGATTGAAACGGAGAATTTTTATATTTACAAATTTTATCGATATCCAAAAAATGGTCATAAGTGTTGTAATTTTCGGGGATGAAATTGAGCCAAATCATTTTCTAATTAAAAAAAAACAAAAAAAAAACCGCATTTGATTCAACATTTAGAAAAATATTTATGAAAAATCCATTACAGTTCGTGTTCCGACACACCAATTAATATTTTTCAATTAATTAATATTTATGAATTGGTTTAGACAGAGAAAATTTGAAAAATGGCAAAAAGGGAGGAAAATTCAAAAGGTGGGGTTGAGTTAGGAAGTTAGTGTCCTAGTGGATCGAAGTACGAAATAATGTTGAAAACTTTTCAATTAATTGAGGTTTTTAGTTGAGATAAAAAAGTCAGTGTTACGTGCGGAATTCGAACCCACGACCTTCGCCTAAATACGCCGCTGCTCTACCACTTGAGCTATCGTGACTTCGATCCACTCGGACACTAACTTCCTAACTCAACCCCACCTTTTGAATTTTCCTCCCTTTTTGCCATTTTTCAAATGTCGTGTAATCGGATGGATTCTCGACGACAAATGAAATGGCCATTTTTTTATCTCATCTAAAAATCTTAATTAATTGAAAGATATTAATTAGTCAAGCGGACCACGTTAACAAGTGAATTTAATAAGTTAAATGAAGTATACCGTCAGTAAAGCTTTCCGTAGCCATTTCATTTGTCGCCGAGAATCAAATAGATCACATGACATTTGAAAAATAGCAAAAGGAGGGAAAATTCAAAAAGGTGGGGTTGAGATGGAAAGTTAATGTCCGAGTGGATCGAAGTCACGATAGCTCAAGTGGTAGAGCAGCGGCGTATTTCGGCGAAGGTCGTGGGTTCGAATATCTCTCGTGACGCTGATTTTTTTATCTCAACCAACACCTTTCATAAATATTAATTTATGAAAAATAATTGATACACCAAGACCCATGGGTATTCAACTTTTGATAATAATCTAATAAGTTTAGAAATATTTTCATATTTAACAATGTAATTTTATTGACGATTAACCAGCCTTTACTATTTAATAGAATCTCGTGGATTAGAATTTTGACCAGAAAAAACATTTAGTGTTTTGTATCAGCGTCGAACTTTCGACCATATATTTTCTTCTTCAGAATTTTCAGAGAACAATCTTAACTTATAGATATATTCCTGACAACTTGCAGATACGTAATCATAATTTAACCCATTTTTTATTATAAAAGTGTTAAAAAAGCTCTTTAGAAAAAACATTTTATCAAAAAGATTAATTATTTTCAAAACTTTAATTTTAAAATATTATTCCCCATTAAATCAGATCTTATGGTTTGATTAAGACGTTGAAAATCCTCTTCGAGTGGTCGTAAGAGTTGTAAAACTTTTTAATTAAATACTGCAAAACTCGTTAAACGGAGATTGAAAAAAAATCGGGGGCTCTTAGACAGAAATATAAAGATTAAAAAAAACCCGAGAAAAATAAATAAAAAACATGATAACCGAGTTGTTGCTGAGGGTATTGAAGCGAGGGATTAGAGATCTTTTTGTAGGCGACATGGTGACTAGATTGCTCCAGGCGTGGGCCACATTACAACAAGGCATTAGCTGGAATGGCATAGGAGGACGATATTAAAAAAGCAGTCTCGTTATGTTTAAGCCGGAAGATTGCAAACGACGAGGGTCGATGTCTACGACGGTGTCGGTACCCCAGCCAAGTCGAACTTCCTCCAATCTAATAAACACCCTTATATTCAAAGAAATGCCAGAGCTAAATGCCTGAAAAAGCAGTGGTTGAAGTTATGAAATATCTTATTTGAAAGTTTAATAATTGAACAGAGCATATATTGAATGTTGAGAATTTTTTATATACATAAAATATATTAAGAAATGTCATAACCATCATGACTTATTTTATATTGAATGTGATTAATTATGCAATATTTATAGTCATTTTTACTGACCTCCCATTGAACAACTCAAGCCTCCTGTTATTACCTTTCAAAATACTTGTAATATTAATACAAAATTACAAATAAATACATCTCGGTGTGGATGTATTTGATTATTGTCCAATCAGTGATGTTACGGATGTAATAGGAGAATTAATTGTTCAACTGGGAAACAGCTTTCGCTGAATGTTGCGTCAGTGGGTAAGCTGTACGTGTTAAACTAGATTGTCGAAACCTTAATCCATTCATCTATGTTAAAGACAGGCTTGCTGCTTTCAATTGACGTGGAATAAATCCGTGTTTCCTCTTGAATGATTTAACTGAAATTATGTTTCCATATTCTAATTATGTTTGATTTCGATATCATAATTTTTGTTTAGAATTCTTATGATAGAGTAAAATTGAAAGAGATGTTTTTGACGTAACCCAATTGAGCAGGACTTTGTATTTATTACAATTAATTAAGGTTTTCAGTTGAGATAAAAAAGTCATGTAAGTGTATTAGAACAATAAAAGTTTAAACTTAGTCTACTTTTACAAGCTTTAGAGGTAAACATTATTTTTAATACAATT
>NW_019393964.1:0-547 GCF_000648675.2 Cimex lectularius | reverse complement strand
ACCATGGTCAATATGAACTTTTTTGTTCATTTTAGGGTCAAGAATCTACTGGTGAAGTTTGTAGCACGAGTAGCAAGTCACCCTGTATATATATTTATTTATTTATTTATTTTGGTTTTAGAAAGTTTTAAATAAACTTTGGCTAGCGAACTTCGCATACCCAAATCTCACGATATCTGAACAACTATCATATACGGTCACTAATCTCTACACTTTTTTCTTTTGTTCTAGGCTGTCTTCAAAGGTTCTTATTTTTGCTTTCCTTTCCTTTCTTTCTGTTGCTTTTCGTATTTTCTTGGTGAGTGCATTTATTTCTTCCTTCACATTCTTAATTTTCTTTTTGTGGTTTTCTATCCTTGTTAGCACCTCAAAATGTTCATTTATTCGTACTTCAATCTTTCTTCAACTTGTTTTCTTTCTTGTACGACAATGGCGGCGGTGGGGCAACAGCTTGTCTCAGAGACCCTGGGACTCCCGGGGTGCCGGCCTCCTGGTGGGCGATGATGAACGGCAACGCTTACGAGGACCAGGCTCCTCCGACGCTCAC
>NW_019393963.1:0-538 GCF_000648675.2 Cimex lectularius | reverse complement strand
AAAACCGGCTGAAACGGCGACGGCGAGATGTGGACCCTAGCATTGTGGAAGGTACCGTGAACGAGGTCATGGCATGGATCAACCGGCAAGTACAGTTGTCCGTTGTCGAAGAGGAAATCTAAACCGTATTGCGATAATGAGGAAGGATCCTTACCATGCGGGCAACCCGGTGTGGAGCAAGGTCACTCCGAATGGTAATTTGCTTTGCAGGCGGTACCCTACTTGGCCCATGGATTCCGTCATGTCGCTATAAATAACGCCAATCCTCTCAGCTTGGAGCCGATACACCACGCCGGCGCGTCTCGAGACAAAGCGCCCAAAGATAATTCCTATGAACGCTGGAATCTCGTCTTAAAAGTACCTCACAGTCACTCAACTTCCTTGTCTCGTCAAATCTGCTTTCATATCGACAAACTCTCATGGACGGAAATAAACGCCGACGTACGATATGGGCCGATCCCACTAGCGAATCCGCTTCACAGACAACGGATTTCTCGATATCGTCTGTTAGACTGGGAAAAGTGACAAGTGCTGCACA
>NW_019393962.1:0-550 GCF_000648675.2 Cimex lectularius | reverse complement strand
TAAATGGATCAATATTTAAAAAATAAAAGAAGTATCATTTCACGAAACAGCTACCCGTGGCCACTTCATAAGTCACTGAGAATCCAATCCGATTACACGACATTTGAAAATGGCAAAAAGAGGGAAAATTCAAACGGTTGAGATGGAAAGTTGGTGTCCGAGAGGATCTAAGTCACGATAGCTCAAGTGGTAGAGTAGCGGCGTATTTAACCGATGGTCGTGGGTTCGAATCCCTCTCGTGACACTGACTTTTTTAACTCAACCAAGACCTTACATAGAAAGATTAATTAAATGACTTTAATTAATCAAACTTTTTATTTAAGATCAGTCACGATAGTTCATGTGGGGAGAGCAGCCGCATATTGAGCCGAAGGTAGTGGATTCGAATTCCGCTCGTGACACGCAAACTCTGTAAAAAGAGAATGGGAAAACCGTTGGGCTCGAAAAAATAGAAATAACCCTGCCAAACTGTGGCAGGTTAAGAAAGAAGTCGGTCCCTGGTCCACGGAGAACGGTTCGAAAGGGAAAAGGCCATACTGACAAGACTACG
>NW_019393961.1:0-573 GCF_000648675.2 Cimex lectularius | reverse complement strand
AGAGAGAGAGAGAGAGAGAGAGAGAGAGTGAGAGAATAGAAAGCAATAAAGACATGTAGTAGTCGTACCATAACAAATACGACATATTAATGTTATAATCAGAAAGCCAGTTCACATTACCACAACCGCCAGATTTGAAACATTGCCAAACTTTCTACACACCAAAGGAATCGCTTTATCAAATTAATAAATCAACAATTATTAAAAAGATTGTGAAATGTGAAAAAGTGTCAAACGTCGGTATAAATTATATTCATTTACCGTTATTTTAACATTTAACACCGACAATTATATAATGGAACTTGGGGAAGCATTCGGAAAAATGGTCTGAAAGAAAGTGTTCGGGGAGGAAGGAAAGAGAAAACTATTCATCGGTGTCTTTGGAAACTGGCTTTCAGTTTCAAAAGTTATCCGAGTCCACAGTTACGGTTTTCTTTCTCTCGGAGTAAAGCATTCTTGTGATCTTTAAAACAAATCCTTATTGCACATTCAAAAGTATAACATTTTTATTAATATTTGATGATTTTGATCCATCCGCGAGTGAGTGTGTGTGGTGTGTGTGTGTGTGTGTGT
>NW_019393960.1:0-543 GCF_000648675.2 Cimex lectularius | reverse complement strand
AATTCCTCTTTCGTGACACTAATTCCCAGATGAGTAGGATTTTGTTAAAAAAATATGCTTATTTTGCGTATCCGACAGCGTTTTACGTTCACGCGCCGGTCCAGGATCAAGGTAAACGTGTTAATTTATTCTATGAATGACTTCTAGAACACAGCAGCAAAGCAGAAAATAAAGTCGGAAAGCTATAATTTGTCACATCTGGAGCGACACGTACGTGGTTGATTTCCAGCCCCCAGTGGCGTCGGGTTAGGTGATATAGGGAAAAGATTGGACAAACCAGGTGCATGCGATATGGCACATAAGTCGGATTTGTCTGCGAATCAGAAAAACGATATTTTCGAAAAGAGTCAGTAAGCTCAAAAATATTATTCTTTCTGATAATTTGGAGGTCGTGAGATGCAGTCCGGTGTGACGTAGGTTTTAGAAAAACAGGTTGACTCTAAACACGGCAGACAAGAATGACACATCTACACGGAAAACAAAAACTTTGAGCCCTGAAGATGATGTGAATAAAGATCGAAACGTTGGCCCGATAAAGAAAAT
>NW_019393959.1:0-545 GCF_000648675.2 Cimex lectularius | reverse complement strand
CTTGTAGGGGCTAGTAAAAGAATTGGAGCAACTAGAAAAAAAATCGAGGCAAAAATAAAAGGAAACTTAAAAAAAGACCATCTACTGTCCGAGGTAGAATTTGAAGCAATCTGACTAAATTTGAAGACGGGAGTCAATTTTCTAACTACGGAATTTTTTAAAGGTGAACTATTACTACTATTAATCCGTTTTATACGACATGAATGTTTTTATTTCGCCTTAATAAAAATAAAATATGGAACGTTAAACCGATCAACTAACGCTTCACACGTCACGTGTAGAGCAACGGACGGACCACGGGCCAATAAATTTAATCCACATTTTTTAAATTATATGCATAAATCAGATGGATTAATTTTAGCATTTGAGTACTTCTAGGAGCTATCGTAGAAATTGTATTTCCCTAAATAAGGAAACTGAGTAACCAAGGAGAAACGTTAGGTTAGGAACATTCCGGTTTTGTTTTAATTGAAATCACCACAGAAATCATTTTTCCCGGCAAAAGGAATTATATTCGGGCCTAACTGGTCATAAAAAGTTCTAAG
>NW_019393958.1:0-569 GCF_000648675.2 Cimex lectularius | reverse complement strand
TTTAAGACTTTTATAAGCGACTAGACTGCACACTAAAAGCGGCAAAATGCCGAATGTGACAGAAAAACACAACAAAGATAGCCAGACTAGGATAATCGATAAATTATAATAATATGGTATAAATAAATGTGTAGAAATGATAAGAGGTGGTGTGCGAATGTTGTTCAATCTTTATAAAAAGCCAGACCCTACAATTTGTTCATGAGTTCATTTGTCGCCGAGAATCAAATAGATTGCACGACATTTGAAAAATGGCAAAAAGGAGGGAAAATTCAAAAAGTGGGGTTGAGATGGGAAGTTAGTGTCCGAGTCGATCGAGGTCTCGATACCACAAGTGGTAGTGTAGCGGCCTATCTAGCCAAAGGTCGTGGGTTCGAATCCCGCTCGTACATTTCTATTTCATTTAAAAGCCTTAATTAATTGAAAGATATTAATTGGTCATGCGGGCCACGAAAATTAGTGAATTTAATAACCTAAATGAAGTATATCTTCATTAAAGTTCTCCGTGGCCATTTCATTTGTCGCCGAGAATCAAAGACATTTGAAAAATGGCAAAAAGGAAGGAAAAT
>NW_019393957.1:0-614 GCF_000648675.2 Cimex lectularius | reverse complement strand
AGAGAGAGAGAGAGAGAGAGAGAGAGACAGAGAGAGGAGAGAGAGGGAGGGAGAGAGGAGAGAGAGAGAGAGAGAGAGAGAGAGAGAGGAGAGAGGAGAGAAACAGTGAGAAACCAACAAAAACATAGAAATAGATATATTATAAGAAAAATAACATAATTTAGAAAAAACTGCCAGAGCAGGGAAAGCGAGATTAATTGATTGATTAAACGTTTTATTTAATCACCGTCCATCCTTTAACGGAAAAAGAGGGAGGGAGAGAGATATACATACAAAAGACACACAAAGGTAGTTAGTGGGTTAATGAGTGGGAGAGAAAGATTACAAGAAAGAGGTTCGAGAGAAAGTAACCGACAAAATCAGAGGTATAGGGATATTATAAGAAAGAGAACATGATTAAGAAATAACCGCCAGAGCAGGGAGGGATAGGTTGATTGATTAAACGTTTTAACTAAAAACGTTTAATCACGATCCATCGCATAAGTTGTGCGTTTAATTTATGTTATTGTATAATTTGAATAATGTTATTTGTATAATGTATTGTATACTATTGTTGTACATATAATTCATGCAGACTGATTTTTTGGTTCTTACAATGAAGTGAGAAAGAGTAG
>NW_019393956.1:0-693 GCF_000648675.2 Cimex lectularius | reverse complement strand
ATTTTGTAATATCTATTCAGAAATCGTGAGATGCGGTCTTGTGTGACGCAGGTTTCAGAAAAACATTTTCTTTATCGTGCCAACGTTTCGATCTTTATTGAGATCATCTTCAGGGCCTGGGATTTACAAACATTGTTTACATTTGTGTAGAGATTAGTGACCGTTAATCGATAGTTATTCAGATATTGTGAGACCCGACCGCATCTCACGATATCTGAATAACTATTGTTTACATTTAACAAATACATTTAGGATGGGGAAAAGTGAATTTATACAATGCAAAATTATTTTTTTTTATTCAATCAAAGTATTTCTACTCACTCAAAGAGTTTGTCTTCTGTGTAATTGTGCCATTCATACTAGTTGAATACGGAGTAAAAATACTTTGATTGAATAAAAAAAAATATTATTTTTTAAAAATATATCAAAGTATTTTTACTCCGTATTCAACTAGTATGAATGGCACAATTACACAGAATACAAACACTTTGAGTGACTAGAAATACTTTGATTGAATACAAAAAAATATATTTTGCATTGTATAAATTCACTTTTCCACATCCAAAATGTAATTGTTATATGTAAACAATGTTTGTAAATAAAAAATATATTTTGCATTGTATAAATTCACTTTTCCACATCCTAAATGTATTTGTTAAATGTAAACAATGTTTGTAAATCCCAGGCCCTGAA
>NW_019393955.1:0-548 GCF_000648675.2 Cimex lectularius | reverse complement strand
ACTGAATAACTATAAAACTTGCATAATCATCTACTAATGCTCTCTAATCAATTTATTCAACAAAAATTTACCCCTATTTGTCTTTACTGTATTTATTTATTTAACAAGATTGAAAATACACTTTTTTAGAGAAGATAATTTTTTGATAGTAAATAATAATAACAACTCATATAAATTATCCTAAATAGTGTAGGGTGTAATATAGTGAACTCAAACAACATAAATTTATTTTCTATGTAGCATTTTCAAAGCTACGATTAGTTTCTTCTTCAGCATCCTACGGGAGATCGGTTTAAGATTAACTAGTCCACTATTAATTAAAATTAATTTAATAATTATTGTGCTATTAAACTATTAAACATTACATAATTACCAAAAAATACAGTCAATTTGTTTCAATAATAGTCATTAAAACTAATTTCTTAATAAATGTGATAATAAACAGATTGCATGATGGATTAAATAACAATTATTTAATGAAGTGAGATACAATTTGATTTATAGTTTATCTGAAGGTAATTATTTATGACAGTGAATATTATGAATTG
>NW_019393954.1:0-549 GCF_000648675.2 Cimex lectularius | reverse complement strand
ATAAAACAAGGCATATTTGCTCGGTCCATCAATGGCTATGAATTCGAGGTGCATAAAAGTGTGAATTTCTTCAGTTTTCTGAGTTTTCTCCAAATCACCGAAAAACAGTGGCAGTGTCTCTTTGGTGGTTGGACTTTTTAAGTTACGAACTGTAAACCCAAGGCCTACCGGTTCCTTTTTAATGATACCAGTTGGTGTAATGATGAAGGTGCGAAGAAAAACTCTACGCTTTGCCTTCTTTTAACTAGTAGGTGTGGTGCTCAGCTTTTTGTGAGATCAGGTACTTGACGTTGGCTCTGTAATCATCTGATGGGTTAGCAAAGATGTCTTTGGTGTTTGCTTTCTCTGCACGTAAAACTCTAACTACTTAACTCCGATAGGTTGGGTTAATGCATCGCATATTGGACATAAATAGTATGACTATTCGATCGTGAGATGCGGACTACACTCCTAATAATCATTGGCTAACGGTCACTAGACACCACACATAATTAGTAATGTTTTTTTACATGTATTGGTGGTGGCTTGTTGTTGTTGTTTCTCTTTTTG
>NW_019393953.1:0-574 GCF_000648675.2 Cimex lectularius | reverse complement strand
TGATTAAAGAACATTGCTTTAAAGTAACTAGTTTCTTTTTTTTTGTTTAATACCAAAATCCTGCATTATTTTCCGGACAACCCAATATAATAAATGTTGGTCAATTAAACACGGTCCGTCGCTTCCGTTCTCATTTCTTAACACCGAGCAAATTTTATTATTGATTATAGATCAATTATTCTTTTTTCTCTTTTTTCTACGGTCGTTTCACTGCCATTTTCATGAAGACTTCCTCCGGCGTTCTCACTTCTTCATAAGAATGAAATGAGCCAACATTTTCTTTTCGAGATAGAAAGAAACTTCTTTATTGGTTCGTATGTGTTATTAAGGCCAGTGTGAAAGTTACCGCAAGTCTGAGGTTTAGATAGTCATAAGGGGGAAAAAGGCTATTACTGGAAAGGGAAAACAAACATTACATCTAAGGGTTATTATTGTCAGATCCGCTTGAATTCTAACTTAAATAATATCAGTTTGAAAAAAAGGAAAAGTATTGGGTTGTCCGGAAAATAATGCAGGATTTTAAGTTTTCATTAAAAAAAATCTATATAAAATATTCTGTTTACGTTTACAGGAT
>NW_019393952.1:0-550 GCF_000648675.2 Cimex lectularius | reverse complement strand
ATAAATCATTATTAATTATTACAATTAATTAAGGATGGAAAGAAAATAATTCTAAAGATCCTAATTCGCGCCCTAAAGACGTCAGTATGACGTTTCATTGGAACCGTGAGCTCTCTTCGTAAGTTTAGAATTCAGACAAATAACTTTCAACCTTGAAAACAGTATACCTATAAATGGTGTATCAACTTCTATCGTCCTCCCATTTATTCGGAAACGATTAACTTCAACAAAAATAGTATCATACAAACCCCAAGTTAATTTTGGCTAGGAATCGCTTGATGATAAGAGAGTTGCCTGAAAAAAACATTCAATTGTTATCTGACAAGCTTTGGGCCTATTTTAAGGTCGTCATTACGGCAAAACAATTTTAAATATTTCTTCAAATTTATTTAAAATTTAATTCGGCACTGAGCCTGTTAAATGAAATTTGAAAACAGAAAAAACTGAATGTCGATTCAGATTACTCGTGAGTGAAAAGTTGGTGTAACATTTTAAACAGAATTTTTATTTTACAAAATAAATCATTATTAATTATTACAATTAATTAAGG
>NW_019393951.1:0-551 GCF_000648675.2 Cimex lectularius | reverse complement strand
TAATATAAGCAGTCAGGTGTATCCTAAAAAAACACCGGATGTATTTTATATTTTAACTACAACATATGATTTTTTATAGTTATTTATTCATTACAACATAATTATTTGAATGGTAAACTAAACAAGATTAGAAATTTATGATTTAAAAAAAAAATTATTTAATTATGATGGTTTGAAAGAAAAATTCAACTAAAGGAAGGAAAATCGATAAGTGTTTGTTTGAAATTGAACAGATAATTTTTTATTGTAGTTTTGCACTTGCGTTATAATGAGCAAAATCAGCAAGCCATTAATTGATTTTCCGGTTTTTTGATGTATTTTCTTCTAAACCTTGATAATTAAACAATTTTTAATAAAAATCATAAAATTCTAATCTTGTTTAACTTTGTTTTCATTAAATATTCTGGCAAGAACTGTGAGAAAAACTCACGAAAAAATAAAAGGAAGAGAAATCGAAAAAATGGATGTAAGGTTTTAGAAGAAAAAAGAGAGAAACAAGAGCAGTCAGAGGATGGAGCAAATATGAAGGAAATACTAACCCCAATTTCTAA
>NW_019393950.1:0-552 GCF_000648675.2 Cimex lectularius | reverse complement strand
TATAACTTTAAGCAGCCGACAGGCTCATAAATGAACAACCATGGCGCAACGAAACGCCTTGTAAATAAACAATGAAAATTGACGGAAGAGACAGATGCAGATGCCATATTAGGCATGCCAATCTATAACACTACTCCAAAATACAATTTTAATAAAAAGTACAAGGTTACGAGAGCGGAAAGAATGGGCCAAAGGAACACCGCTAAAGGCAAATTCCTAATGGCACAATGAAGTCTCCAAAAATGGCATGCCTCGAGTCTTCGGGTTGAATCCAAAGAGTGAATTGACGGTAAACCTAGGTAAATATAGGACACATCATAAATTGTCCTAATGAGTCCAAAGTTTGGTGGAATACTACCTCAGCCATGAGGCAGGCGAAGAGATTCATAGAAGGACCATCCGCAAAACTTACCAAGCAATTATAGGAAGTCAACCGCAACTGAACCAGGATTCTGGTTGGACTCCTGATGGGGCACTGTCACTTAAGAAGGCACATGCACCGGATAGGAGTACAGACAGAAGAAAAACTGTGCAGATACTGTTGAAGCTCAA
>NW_019393949.1:0-619 GCF_000648675.2 Cimex lectularius | reverse complement strand
CGTAGTTGCCACGCTAGCGGTTTTGGGTTCGAATCCTGGCAGTGCCCATTTTTTCATCGTATGAAAAAAAGTTTGGCCCCAAAGGGAATTTAAGCTCTCCGCCAATGACAAGAATTACTGGGAATTACTTTACTAATATTGGACGATGCTTACATATTGCCAATTTTCAGAATTGTAGTGACAAGTCAGAGTCTTCCCTCACCCTGTTGACTTTCTTGATGTTTCTATGTCGTTTTATGGTACCAGACAGTGGTGTGTTTTTATGAAAACGACACTTACAACGAAAACTTATTTTTTGTATTTATAGTACGTTGCAACTACCTTCATAGGTAACATGTAACGATATGTGGTGATTAGTGACCGTTAATCGATAATTATTCAGAAATCGTGAGATGCGGTTTGGTGTGATGTAGGTTTCAGAAGAACATTTTCTTTATCGTGCCAACGTTTCGATCTTTATTGAGATCATCTTCAGTGCTCAAAGTGTTTCTTTCCGTTAGATGTGTCATTCCAACACGCCACACAAGAATGACACATCTACTCGGAAAACAAACACTTTGAGCCCTGAAGATGGTCTCAATAAAGATCGAAACGTTGGCACGATAAAGAAAACGTTTTT
>NW_019393948.1:0-551 GCF_000648675.2 Cimex lectularius | reverse complement strand
AAATATGCCAAACAAAGTTGCAGCAGAAACGACATGTTTTAGGAGGTTCTTGTAGGGGCTAGATAGACCGATATTGTGCCTTTCTGGGCTCCTATAGGTTGTTCCGGTTGGTTTCCCCGGCGATGATGATAGGGTATGGGGAGACCCTTGGGGCAGTAGAAGGCAGTCCAGGTTAGGCATTCTTAACCTATTGATCCCAGGCGGGCAAACTTCGCACAGCTGTAGTGATATCGAGCAACGGGCACTCGGCGACTTTTATGAGGAGCTGGATGGCTTTGAGGGCCTACCCACCTTGATTGAAAAGGCCAAAGGAGCCATGGGAATAAAAATGCGTGGAAAGGCCTTCTCAAATGATCCCCTTCCGGTGGAGGTCTCCGGTCCTGACCACCCTCATTTGACTATTGTGGACCTACCTGGACTTATCCATTCGGAAACCAAGCAACAGTCTGCGAAGGAGTCCAAGATGTCGTACAGTCGTATATGAAGGAGCCTCGCAGTGTCATCCTCGCTGTTGTATCTGCAAAGAATGATTTTGCCAACCAGATTATCCT
>NW_019393947.1:0-552 GCF_000648675.2 Cimex lectularius | reverse complement strand
AGTAATCTTTAAACGGGCGTACCGTGCTTGAATCTTGCATAAGAAGATCATGTTCGAATTAAGGGTACTTAAAGTTCCAAAATAAACTCAATTAAAAAATATATATTTAAAAAATAGTTTCAATTCAGTACGAGGAATCCCATTAGTGTCAAGGGCAAACCTTTTCATGTATATATGAAAATATTGACAAATTTCTGTAAAAACCGTGGAGAAGTACACTCCTGTATGGTTTTATCACAGTTAGATATACTAAACCTGCTCGACATTCCAGTCTTCCGTAATGATTGGTACGTAGCGCCGTCACAAAGTCGACCTAATAAATAAATAAACGTGAATAATATATAATTATAAATTAGTTGTATATTTAGTTATTTTTATTTTAAAATATTCAGTCGTTTTAAAACAATCGTTCGGTAGTTGCTAACGAGGTTGCTTTGCTGATTAAGTTGAAATATTTTCACAGACAAGCCAGTCAGAAATAAAAAGAATGGTTAATTTTGGAAAAATTATATAATACAATATTATTATATTATATAATTTTATTTCCACAAC
>NW_019393946.1:0-559 GCF_000648675.2 Cimex lectularius | reverse complement strand
GAGTAATCCTGTAAACGTAAACAGAATATTTTATATAGATTTTTTTTTAATGAAAACTTAAAATCCTGCATTATTTTCCGGACAACCCGATACATTGAATTCCGTGAAATTTGAGCACATCAAAAAGAAAGTTACTATAAAAATCGAATTTGTACCAGGTCTAAACAAAAACCCTGTGTTATGAACTTATCCAGTTTTACCTCGAGGGTGCAGAATAAATAAATCCATATATTTTCTTTTTAACCACTTTTTCTTGTTAGTAACAAACCAAATTTATGAACATAAAACGTCCATTAGATGTAAATTAAAACTGAACATTTTAACTACTCAATTAATTAAGGTTTTTAGTTCAGATAAAAAAAGTCTGTGTTACGAGCGGGATTCGAACTCACAACCTTCCTCCGAATACGCCGCTACTCTACCACTTGAACTATCGTGACCTCGATCCATTCGGACAACAACTCCCGCGGTAGCCGAGTGGTTAGCATGAGAGACTCACGCCGCGGTCGTGGGTTCGATTCCCACCGTCGCCTCTGGCCCTTTTTTCCCGATAACCCCC
>NW_019393945.1:0-553 GCF_000648675.2 Cimex lectularius | reverse complement strand
GTCTGCTATTAGAGAACTTCAGTTATCTCGTCTCTCTCTCTCTCTCTCTCTGTCTGTCTTATCTTTCTCTTTCTTTCATTTTCCTATCTCTCACATTTCTTTCTCTTTCATCTCGTCCGACTGTCACAAGGCGTATTGAAGTCATGAGTCAGGACATCGCAGATAAACTAAAACATGATATCATGGAATGTACATACTTTTCTTTACAGTTCGACGAATCCACCGATATGACAGACACTGCCCAGCTGTGTATTTTAATTCGGATGGTATTCAATGACATGTTGGCTAAGGAAGAATTTTTGACAATCATTCCTCTGAAGGGGAAGACCCGTGGCGAAGATATATATGACGTTTTCTTCAATTTTGTAAAAAACTACGAGCTACCAATATATAAATTTGTGTTCATTACAACCGATGGAGCACCAGCAATGACTGGAAACAAAAACGGTTTTGTGGCACTGTGTCGAGCTAATGAAGAATTTGAAGAATTCCCTTCATTTTTTTCATTCCATTGCATTATACATCAACAAGTTTTGTGTTCAAAAGTTTTAAA
>NW_019393944.1:0-556 GCF_000648675.2 Cimex lectularius | reverse complement strand
ATTGGACAAATAACTAATTTTAATGAAAATATAGTTCAACGTTAACTCTGTTCAGAAACTCTGTGCATCTCTTTTATCATTTCCTTGCACAGGTCCACGTGTTTGTCAATGCACAATGATGATACATTTCAATAATCAACACTTGCTACATATGCAGATAGATAGATAGGTAAATAATCCTCTCTATTTATCTACTGAGATGATAGGATGAGGCTTTATACTTTGTTTCACAATCTTCGTTCAGACCGAACACTGAAGATTGCGACAATCCAAAAGGACTCGTGATACTGTTGTTCATAGAAAGCAGGTACGAGTGGCATCTCTTAAAAAAATAGGATAAGCGACAATCCATCACAAAATTTATAGGCTCGCCTGATTCATACTGATTGATAGATTGGGTTATTTATCAGTCTATTTATTTGTGTATCAATTTTTTATTTATTCTTATAAGGGAGATAAGGCGAGCTTTCAAATACGAAGATGCACTAGAAATGAAGTTTTTTAAAAATGGAAAGAGAGAGAGAGAGAGAGAGTGAGAGAGAAACATAGGGAGAGA
>NW_019393943.1:0-556 GCF_000648675.2 Cimex lectularius | reverse complement strand
TATGGAAAACTATACTCAACTGTTCAAACAGTTTAATTCTTCTAATTACTTATAAATTCTTGAAGAGTCAATTTTGTTCGTGCAACACGTGAGACCGTTGTGCCATTTTTGGCATTTTTAAGTCTAAAAAAGTAAATTTATTCACTTTCTTCCAATTCATCATTGCCGATTCAGCGATTACGACGGAGAGTCAAAGAGAAAGATGCCGTTTCCTTCAGATTTGCCGATAATCCTTCATGTTAATGTCACATCACATTTGCAAAACGCCGAATTGAATTAGTTGACAGATTATACGTCAATTAAAAAAAAGAGCACTTAAAGAAAAAAAAATATTAGGTCCATTTTTTCCTAATGAGAGATCTATTTTGTTCTAAATATACTAATTCTTCAGACAATTACTTATAAATTCTTGAAGAGTCAATTTTGTTTGTGCAACACGTGAGACCGTTGTGCCATTTTTGACATTTTTAAGTCTAAAAAGTAAATTTGTTCACTTTTTCCAATTCAACTTTGCCGATTTAGCAATTACGACGGAGAGTCAAGGAGAAAGATACCG
>NW_019393942.1:0-557 GCF_000648675.2 Cimex lectularius | reverse complement strand
ACGACTATGAATGAGAGTATAAGGACAGTTCAGAAATTAACAAAAGAAATGTATGTGGTTTAATTAATGCATATTTAAGAATAAAAATACGTGTAAATAACAAACAGCTGTTAAATTCATGGCTGCCATGTTGGTTACTTACGCCCTAACGGATAGCAATGTGACTACAATTTTGACCTAACCTCTAACATTGCCCCTGACTTGTTAGATCAAGCAATGTTGACTAGCCGATTCGTACAAGTCTACGTCATCATTTTTCTCGATATAACAGGACCTAACAGGGTTAAAAGGGTTAACATAAAGATCGTGAATACCCCTAATATCTTAAAGATTTAGGATAGTCACTTGAGCATTAGGAGAATCCAGAAGTGATGAGCTCAGCAGTGGTTGGGGGCTTTTCTGAGACGAAGACTTGAGTAATGCCTGAAAGGAAAAAGTAGAACCAGAGGACAATGTGGTAAAAAATAAGTTTTCTGTTTTGCAAGTAGCACGAAATGATTATGTACGAGATAAAAAAAGTTAGCAAAATCGAAAAGAAAAATATTTAACTTGGTCGA
>NW_019393941.1:0-560 GCF_000648675.2 Cimex lectularius | reverse complement strand
GCTGGATTCGAACCCACGATATTCGGCTAGATACGCCGCTGCTCTACCACTTGAGCTCCTCCTTCCACTCGGACACTAACTTCCCATTTCAACCCAACCTTTCGAATTTTTCCTCCTTTTTGCCATTTGAATTATGTCTGATCGACCCTGATGCAATTACTGGGTCCGTCTATTGTCGCTGGTTCACCTATAAGCGTTTCAACACCATTTCACATTCAGCAGTTAGGGTTTTTTATAAATTTTCCCCTAAAATTTGCACTAATATATGCATTTTTTATTTTATTGTTGTAACTATAATTTTATACTTGGAAAATTTTTTTTTATTACTGTAACCATAGAAATGTTATATTGTAAATTTGTATTATTTTATACACCATAGGAATAAATAAATAATAAAAAAAATTCACATTCAATCAAACTGACTCGTTCCTCACTTAAGACACGAAGAGCGCGTACATTTCAAAAATTACACAAAGCGTAAAACGTACACTCGTTCTAGAATTATAAGCATAAAATTGCCTTTTCCTTCTAATAGATCTAGTTGTGTAATAAAATTTTAA
>NW_019393940.1:0-578 GCF_000648675.2 Cimex lectularius | reverse complement strand
CTTTTAAGTATTTAGATAGTAATTTCGAAAGGTCGTTCATGTTATCACACTTAATAGCCCTAATTGCCACTGGAATGAGGTGTAGAAAGACTGGCAGATGTAATTTTGTATTTGACACGTTAGCAGCTTGTGTTCGAATCCTGGCGTCGTCCTTGGAATTTTATTTGAGAAATGCATTTATCACATACAACATTAAATCATCCCGTGTAGAAATGTGTGGTGATTAGTGACCGTTAATCGATATTTATTTAGAAATCTTGAGATGCGGTCTGGTGTGATGTAGGTTTCAGAAAAATATTTTCTTTATCGTGCCAATGATTTTGCATTGTATAAATTCACTTTTCCACATCCAAAATGTAATTGTAATATGTAAACAATGTTTATTAGGTCGTGAAGATTTAAGACGGAAGTTCGGAAATAAAAGCCCTGGTCTCGGTTAACCTTACATCGTAACTAAGGTTTTGCTTTGGTTTTCGACGACTATACTCGTCAGCCAAGGCCTTCTAAACTTACTGCCTTTTCAACGACTCTTATGACCTTGAAAATTTGAAAATAAAGAAACAGCATATATATCGAAA
>NW_019393939.1:0-598 GCF_000648675.2 Cimex lectularius | reverse complement strand
TTGCAGGTAGGAGATAATAAAGGCATGATTTTTCTCCCATGGTTCACAAAAATCCAAAAACGAGTATTTAAAAAAGCTTTAATTTTTGAAAAAAAGCTAATGCTTACAACATTTGTAAGTATGTCGGCTTCGAATGCAGGGCCGCTGGATTCGAACCCGGGACCTTTACCTTTCAGTGTTGAGAGTCATGTCAACGCCTAAACCGTTGCGGCCACCGATGCCCCTTTTTGATTTATTAGACGACATTTTTACTTAATTAATGGTATATAAATCTATCTTGTTCTGTATTCACTAGATTATTTTATTTGTTTTTCTTTTAGGTTTTTGTTTTCTTTTTCTTTCTGATTATAGTATAAAACGCAGAGAATATTATTACATTTTATTGGCATTTCTACTCCAAGCAGACGGATATTCCATTGCTGTAAATAGTTATGTTTTCTTATTTATATTAATTGTCAAATAAAGTGTTATTATTATTATTATTTTCACTAATTTCGTGGTCCGCTTGACCAATTAATACATTACAATTAATTAAGGTTTTTAGTTGAGATGAAAAAAGTTAATGGCACGAGAGGGATTCGAACCCACGACCTTCGGC
>NW_019393938.1:0-652 GCF_000648675.2 Cimex lectularius | reverse complement strand
TTTTCCCAATAACCCCCCAAATTTGAACACACATATACGAATTTGTCACATGGCTAATATGCATAGTTCATAACGCCAAAAAAAAAAAAAAAAATCATCCAACTCATACAAGATTCGCGATTAAGTAAATAATGTCCAGTTCATCTACATTTGGACAACACTGAAGATTCGTTTAGATGAAAAATCGACTTGTTGTGTACAAAAGGAAAAACTCTCATCTCTTGATGAGGACACTTGAGCGTGTACTTTGCTTTGGTCGATCAATCTTGCTGGTTTTTCCAAAAGCACACCATTAAAGATGCGGTTAATTTGTCTCTGTCCAGTAGTCCTCATAATTGACAGAGTACAATGACGGAAGTTGCCAAATCTTAGGTTTATTAACTGAAATTACTCAATATTTTCTTCAAGTATAAACTATATTAACGAAAACCACAATGTTTAGGGATGGGTTTACTGGCCAGAAACCAGATCCAAAATACAAAAATCCCAATGATTGTATGGTGATTAGTGCCCGTTAGTCGATGAGTATTCAGAAATCGTGAGATGCGGTCTGGTGAGATGTAGGTTTCAGAAAAAACATTTTCTTTATCGTGCCAACGTTTCGATCTTTATTGAGATCATCTTCAGGGCCTGGGATTTACAAACATTGTTT
>NW_019393937.1:0-561 GCF_000648675.2 Cimex lectularius | reverse complement strand
GTTTACGTTTACAGGATTACTCATTTGTATGAATGTCAACACTTATTAATCCTCTTCCAAATGATATTGTTTGTTTACCTCTGTAGCATTCCGCTTGTTACGTTCGTAAAACGTAACATAGTTGTAGTTGTTTGGACAGAGATGCCTCCTTAATTGTAGTGCCACCTAAACTAACATTGGCGGTGGGTTAATCGAAATTGAGACGGTCTAGGATAGGCTTATGAGAGAGGAGAGGAGTAAAGAAAAAGCGAGGACAGTGTGCGTCGAGACGGATATCCGAATTAATTGTCCCAACGTCATGAGGAGGAATTATATTATTGTCTATGATGTAATCAAGTTTAATATGACAGCAAAGCCGATAAATTAAGACGTTTTGCCATTTACGACCGTAAAGGAAATCACCTCTGTCAGTTTCGTCCTATCAAGCAGAAAATAGCGGTGTGTATCTCAAAATGCCGAGGTTAAGCCAAAGAAAATTAAAGGCTTTAAGCCATAATCCAAAGGGCATTAAATACAACGGACGTTGAAGTGCTTTCAACTTTTGAACTTCCCATCTCCCAA
>NW_019393936.1:0-566 GCF_000648675.2 Cimex lectularius | reverse complement strand
TTAAAATTAAAAAGTGTTAATTTGACAGAAATATAAATAATAAATTTATAAAAAATATTAAAATAATAAATAAAAATGAAAATAAAAAATAATACATTTTTACTTTTATTCCTACAAAACTGATTAAACTGATTTGCAGCATATAGTACAGTACATTCGACGACTTCAGGGCTTCCAAAATTTAAAAAAAAAATTATTGTTTATTTTCATTTGTATTATTATTTTAATACGAACTTTTTAATTATTTTTATCAGCTTATTCTTAATTATATAATTATTCAATTAATTATACACAATTTTTTTGAAATGAAAAATTTGTGTCACGGGGGGGATTCGAACCCACTACTTTCAGCTAAATACGCCGCTGCTCTACCACTTGAGCTACCGTGACTTCGATCGCCCATGCCACAAACGGTAGAGTGGTAGAGCTGCGGCGTATTTAGACGAAAGTCTTGGGTTCGAATCCCGCCTGTGACACAAATTTTTCGTTTCGAAAAAATTGTATATAATTAACTGAGTAATTATATAATTATTATTTTAATAAATTTATTATTTACAGATTTTTCC
>NW_019393935.1:0-569 GCF_000648675.2 Cimex lectularius | reverse complement strand
CGTGATATCTTTCAAAATCGATAAAAAGCGAAATTACTCTGAAATGGTTGAGAATCGGACCATGGACAATATGAACTTTTTTGTTCATTTTAGGGAGAAGAATCTACTGGAGAAGTTTGTAGCACGAGTAGCAATTCACCCTGTATAATATACAGGGTGACTGGCGATAAATGTCGAACATTTCAGCACGTGTTTCTACTCGCCATATTTAGAATTACTGACTTTAGAAAAATCTGGTTTGTGCCACCTGAAAGAACGTTAAATTTGCTTTAAGAAAACTTATTTACATTGCAAAATTGATCGAAAACTTCAACATTTTTGTTTTTTCTGAATTTTTCGTGAAGAACTTTTTCGTCAATTTTGCAATGTAAATAGGTTTTCTTACAACAAATATAACGTTCTTTCAGGTGGCATAAACTAAATTTTTCTACAGTCAGTAATTCTTAAGTTTATAAGCAATTTAGTGGTTTATAGGAAGTTTTTTGTTGCATATTGTGTGTAGAAACACCTCCTGAAATTTTCGACACTATCTATCTATCTACCTATCTCTCTCTCTCTCTCTCCCTCTC
>NW_019393934.1:0-566 GCF_000648675.2 Cimex lectularius | reverse complement strand
TCAAAAAAGGGCCAGAGGCGACGGTGGGAATCGAACCCACGACCGCGGCGTGAGAGTCTCTCATGCTAACCACTCGGCTACCGCGGTCCCCCATTATCTTAGTTTGAATTTCTATTTTCTACATTTTTTTTATTATTATTTTACAGGCAAGTTAATTATCACATTATCTGCATTTGGACTCACAGAAGCACGTCCAGATCCACTTCCCGAACAAAGCGCTGAAAATCTGCAAGATAGGCTTTTAGGAACATACCAATTCGGTTTTGTTTGGCGGCCACACTCCTCCCCCCAAAAAAAAATCTGTCAACCTAAGTTATAATTCCACTTATAACTAACCAACCCCACCTTTTGAGTTTTCCCTCCTTAGTGAATTTAATGATTTAAAATGAAGTGAAATACTTCACTAAAGCCTAAGGACCTTAGGCAAATCCTGGCGACTAAAACCGAAAATGGCCTATTGGCTATACACGGCAGTAATAAGACCCAGAATAACCTACGAATCACTAATCTGGTGGAACAAAGCTCAACAAAAAGTAGCTATCCAAACATTAGGCAGCTTACAAAGA
>NW_019393933.1:0-562 GCF_000648675.2 Cimex lectularius | reverse complement strand
GTTGAAGTAAGACTTTGCATCATCATCATCATCATCGTCATCATGGCTTCCATAATGTGGTACACCATATTAATTAAGAACATTACATTTTCAATGTTATCTCTAGTTAGGCTATACTTCCAAATATTAGTAATGTGTAAGGTGGGGTTTTTCTGCCAGAAATGAACTAAATGTTTTGTCACCTCATTCTTTGCATACTACGTTTCGGAACATTAGTCTCCTGTTTCAAAGCATTTGAACAAGATGTAGACAAAACTTATCAAACAAAATTTAAAAACTGTACCAACTTTTTGCAGCATAAACACTTGGATTATAATCTTTCTGAGTAATTATGCAGAAGGATTACGTCAGTTTATTTAAATAAAGTTGAATCACTACGGACTATTTATCAATCTATCAAATTTATGCGATTTAGGGGGGAAAGATTATTATTTAGAGACAAAAAATCAAATTAATTACATTATATTTACATCCAATACTATGTCCGCCAAAAATTAAATTTTGAACTGAATAAATTGTATCATGAAATCTTTTAAATTTCATCAGTAGGAATTGGTTAAAT
>NW_019393932.1:0-565 GCF_000648675.2 Cimex lectularius | reverse complement strand
AATTAATAATTCGTGTAAACATGGAGATTTGTACACGTCTACTTCAATTCAATGGCCAACAAAGCAAACAACAACACTCGTGGTCCAACCATTTCTAACCTTTAAGATATCGTTTTGTTTTGCCTTTACACCCGCTAGCAAATAACAAAAGGGGCTTTTTTTCGTTCGTTTGAAATACAGAGCTGCTGTGTTTGTTTGGACGGGGTGAAGGAGTAGTAAATTTGACCAAACTCCAGATAAGATCTACATGGAAGAAAGTTTATGGAGGGTAAAACCGGTTGGCTCTCCGAAAACAGTAAAACTAACGTCCTGTGACATATCACCGAGGCTGAATCCGGGTGGTTAGGCGAGGGAGGGAGTTTTACCTGTGAACGCAGGACCAAATTTCCGGTAAATTAATTATGCAGGCCGTTTAGGAAATAAGAGATAAAATGAATGAATTAGACCTACATTTAACTTCCTTAGCTCCGTTTCCATAAAAAAAATAAAAAATATTTTTAAAAAAATGAAAAACCTCTTTCAGTTTTGATTTAAAACGACAAACTTCATTGTAATTATACACCGT
>NW_019393931.1:0-564 GCF_000648675.2 Cimex lectularius | reverse complement strand
AAAAAAAATATTAAGATAGAAATTTATCACAACTGATAGAAAATAGAATATGTGAAGCAGGTACATCTAGTGAGATCGTAATTTTAATGACAGGACACTCAATTTTGGCATTTTTTTAAAACGCAAATCGGAATTTAACATTGAAAAGATTCACTTCTGAAGAGGACCAGTATCTCTTATCTAAAAAAAATTACATCTAAACATATCTCTCAAAAGTTCTTAACTGTATCTCAATTACATAATATAATTATTCATTAATATTTTACTGTTGTATATTATAGCAGTAAGAGTGTAAGATAGAAACTGAAATTGAGGATTAAAGGTTTTATTTTAATATTTGTCATAGAATTTATTACATCAAAGATAATATCTTCAATATTTTTTCATTATATTTCATTGATTATAATATTATAGCAGGTACATAGAGTAAATTTAATGACAATACTCAGTCATCTATGAAAATGAAAATAATTAAAGATAAAATTTATGTTTAAAATAGATGAATTATTTATACATTTAAATCTCCATATCTAAATAAAAGGTTTTATGTTATTACCTGTCATA
>NW_019393930.1:0-568 GCF_000648675.2 Cimex lectularius | reverse complement strand
GGGTTTATTGTAATTTTGTGTAATATAATAATCGATGCGTAAAGCGGCCCATAGACGGTCAATATTATTGTACAATATAGATTGCACAATAATTTTTACGGTTGCCCCTTAACGTTCAATAATATTGTACAAAATTTTGTTTGTGCAATGAACTTGAATAGTCTGAAGGCGATGTTAAAGTTTGTGCAATATTTTGTGCACTTGCTGATACTTCACAAACTGACTGATATTGCGTAATAATGCCAACAGACGGTGCAATATTTTCCAGGCTGTACAATATATTTTCAACTTTTCGTCAATCATGCAATGTATTCCACAAACTTTAAATATCGTCTACACACTATCATTTAAATTGCACAACCCAAAATATTGTGCAATAATATTGATCGTCTATGGGCCGCTGTAGGCGGGCCCTAGACGATCAATTATATTGCACAATATTACGAATTGCGAAACTTCCTGACTTTTTAGTGAGAGGCCCATAGACGGTCAATATTATTGTACAATATAGATTGCACAATAATTTGACGGTTGCCCCTTAACGTTCAATAATATTGTACAAAATTTT
>NW_019393929.1:0-601 GCF_000648675.2 Cimex lectularius | reverse complement strand
TTTTGTCTTAATATTCTTTAGATAGCGTGTGTAACGTATTACAAATATTCTGAACTGGAAAAAAATTGTAGAAGAAGCGTTACATCTTATTCTGAATATATTAATGAAATTTATAATAAAAATAAAATAAAAATGATAGAGAATGAAAATATTACAAAATTGGCAATATCCCTATCCATTTTTTAGCACTTTATTTTACTATTACAAAAGGTTTTTTTTCCCCTTAAAATTATATTCTATTTTCTTGTCGGCTGATAAAATTAACACGATTTCCCTTGGTAATGGACCAAAACCCATAATTTGCTTCAATCATTTGGTCAACATGATGTCAACAGTTTGGCAAAAAGGAGGGAAAACTCATAAGGCGGGGTTGAGATAGGAAGTTGATGTCCGAGTGGATCGAGGTCACGATAGCTCAAGTGGTAGAGCGGCGGGTATCTAGCCGAAGATCGTGGGTTCGAATCCCGCTCGTGCCATTAACTTTTTTTCATCTCAACTAAAAACCGTAATTAATTCTTACTAACAGTATGCTTAACAAGTACCCTGAAGTTTTAGCTATCAGAGGACATTATACACGGTATTAATTGTTTAAAAAATTATT
>NW_019393928.1:0-624 GCF_000648675.2 Cimex lectularius | reverse complement strand
TATATATATATATTGGTATAAATATAGATAGAAATATATACATAAAGATAGGTATATAGAATTATTGGTCAAAATATAGTTAGAGATATATACACAAAGGTAGACATCTAGGCATAGTATTGATACGTATTATATATCGATAAAGATAGGGTGAGAGAGATGAAGTGCTCGTGAGCTGTCTTTCATTTTTCATATTTACCTTAATTTCTGACGAACCAACAAATATATGCAACAATTTACCAGCCAAATGTGTTACTACATTGTGTAGGATTGAAAACCGATTACATTCTACCGCTTATAATAACTTGGCCAAGTTGTAAACAGGCGGGTCGGGAAATGCGGTCAGTTAAAACTACTAACGCTACTCTAGTGTTGCTTATATTGAAGGACTTACAAACCAAAGTTGTTGTAAATAAGTACGCTCGATTGCAAGCAATTTCTCTAACTCACGAGTGGTTCTGACTTGTTTAGTTTTGCTAACAGAGTTTTAAGGATGGATTAATTTGAACAATAGGTAGTTCTCTTTTTAATATTTATTTAGAAATCGTGAGATGCGGTCTGGTGTGATGTAGGTTTCAGAAAAACATTTTCTTTATCTTGCCAACGTTTCGATCTTTATTGAGA
>NW_019393927.1:0-568 GCF_000648675.2 Cimex lectularius | reverse complement strand
TCATCTTCAGGGTATAAAGTGTGGTGCTATTCTTGTGGTGTCATATTGGTTGTGAAAGCGTTGTGATATTCACAAACACTAATGATTTGTGGCTCGTGCATTTCAATCAAAATTTTCAGGGATTTCACCAAAGTTGCCTTATTTTATAAGTATTCCATAGACCCACTTTTACATTTTTTAGAACTTTTCTTAGTGAAATTTCCTCGTAAATTACGACATATACAATTTAAAAAATTAACCATTCTCAAATATTAATGTGACCATTAACTTTAGTAATAATAACTTTAGTGATTTGTTGAAATCGAGAGGAGCGGTCAATAATGAGGTAATTTAGAAAAGCACCTTTTTTATTTTTTTGTTACCGACGTTTCGACCTTTATTCGGGTCATCTTCAGGGTATAGGTGAATACAAAACATATGTTGCTTGGAAAAAATACAATTTAAGACGTAAATATAAATTTTGAACCAAGTATATCTTCAGGGTATAAAGTGTGGTGCTATTCTTGTGGTGTCATATTGGTTGTGAAAGCGTTGTGATATTCACAAACACTAATGATTTGTGGCTCAT
>NW_019393926.1:0-582 GCF_000648675.2 Cimex lectularius | reverse complement strand
TTAATATTTATTTTTATATAACTTTTAATTTTAATTGTAATTAATGTTTATATAATCGTCTAGCTTTTCCATCAAATCAACCCTTTTTAGCAAATGTACCTTGTTTAATTTCGAATAAACCTTTTTAAGATGAAATGAACTTTTTTTTTTTTTTTTTTTTTTTTTAAATAGGTGAACAACTATTAGGTCATCGTCGCCTTTTATTTACTTAGCCACGAGCCAGACCCTCCGAGCCGTCGACCTTTTGGCTTTTTCTCTCTCTTTTTTTCGCGTTCAGCGACAGGCAAGCCAGGGCGCCCTACCACGTCCCAGGCAGGAGACACCCCCACGCCCGACCACCATGAGCCACAGACACCCCAATTTCCATTTGATTACCAAATTGATTTAACTATTGGGTTTTATACTTTTGTTTACGATCACTAACTAATTAGTCAGAAAACGTTTTTATTTATTTTTCATTTATTTCATCCATTTATATGTTATATATTACATGTTATATACAGGGTGAATTGCTACTCGTGCTACAAACTTCTCCAGTAGATTCTTCACCCTAAAATGAACAAAAAAGTTCATATTGTCCAT
>NW_019393925.1:0-649 GCF_000648675.2 Cimex lectularius | reverse complement strand
GAGAGAGAGAGAGAGAGAGAGAGAGAGAAACAGTATGTGAATTAGTTGTGTGGGTTTGTTTCTTACGAGTGTTGTGTTGTATATATATCCACTCATACAACACCAACACTCATAAGAAACAAACACACACAACAAATTCACATACTGCCTCTCTCTCTTTTCTCTCTCCCTTTCTCTTTCTCCCTCCCTCCCTCTCACACTTCCTCTTACTCCCCCTCTCTGCCCCATCTCTCTCTCTCTCTCTCTCCCTCTCTCTCTCTCTCTCTCTCTCTCATTTTCTCGGGAAAGAAAGCCAAGATGTTCGAGAAAACACCTCGTCCAAGTGCAGACCTCAACTGGAACAAAATTATTTATGGTGTTTTTTATTTATTTATTAATCGAGACAATGTCTATTAGTCAGAGGTCAGGGGGACCCGATAGGACGCCACCAACCGTCACCCACGCAACCGGCGAGACATGCCGCGCCACCACCGGATGGTGTGTCGATACTAGACAGTATCAAGGCTCACTCTAACTTAACAGCATTTTCTTGTTTATAGGTAATTTTTAACAGACCCAGCATTAAAGGCGGCTAGGCAAAAATAGAGAGTTGGCAGGTCGGGAAAGGCGAACTGTTATTCTGAATAGGTACTCAAAAAGGAAATTTCAC
>NW_019393924.1:0-584 GCF_000648675.2 Cimex lectularius | reverse complement strand
CCTATAGACATGTTCAATAGTTTAGAATTCGATAATTTTATTATTTACATCAAAAAGTCTGTAATCCACATTATGAAAAACTTTTCAATTAATTAAGGTTTCTGTTGAGAAAAAAAGTCAGTGTCACAATTTAACAGACAATCAAGTTATTCAACAGAGAAGTGATATGTGCTTATAGGTATACCATAAGTGATTTTTAAGAATAATTTCTATTTTTTTATTTTGTTTAATTATCAATACAAAAGCTTAATAAATGTCGTGGTATATAATGTAAATATGTCGTGGTGTGATTGACCAAATATAACTTCTTTCAATTAATTAATTTTTAATTAAGGTTTTGGTTGAGATAAAAAAATTAAGTGTCACGAGGGGGTTCGAACCCACGACCTTCGGCTAAATACGCCGTTGCTCTACCACTTGAGCTATCGTGACCTTGATCCACTCGTACACTAACTTCCCATCTCAACCCCACCTTTTGAATTTTCCCTATTTTTGCCATTTTTCAATTAAAAAAATGGTTCAAATTCAAAAGTTTGGATTGAGATGGGAAGTCGGTGTCCGAGTAGATGGAAGTCACGATGGCT
>NW_019393923.1:0-721 GCF_000648675.2 Cimex lectularius | reverse complement strand
AATAAATAAAAATAAATAAATTTATAAAACGTGAGGTGGAAGAAATGTGAGGTGCCGGCAATAGCCCAGGCAGCTAGCCGGCCGGAAAAAAAAAATTAAATGTAAAAGTGCTACAAGGTAGCATACTAAGTCCACTACTTTACTTGTTATACACCAGTAATTTCCGAAAATATATGGAGTAAAAATTGGAAAGTTTGCAGATGACACAGAAGTGATATCCGTAGGATCGAGTCAACCATTGATCCAAAATCCTTGGTGTAGAAATGGACAAAAAATTGGTTTCAGAAACACATTTTCTTTATCGTGCCAACGTAAAAAAATATTTAAAAAATAAGAAATTCAGCCAGTAATTTAATTTATTTTGTACGAAAATTATACTGGATAGTATACCACAATAAAATTGTATAAAGAACGTAAAAAATTACGTGTTGTATTGTAAAATTGTAAATTTGAAGTGTCAAAATAAATAATAATACTTTATTTTTTTTTATTACCGGAGCATTTTTTTATCTATGAAAAAATTTAAAGTTTATGTACTTACTTAAATCTTGTTGGTCAATGAATGATTTTGATCTCTCTCTCTCTCTCTCTCTCTCTCTCTCTCTCTCTCTATCTCTATCTATCTATCTATCTATCTATCTATCTATCTATCTATCTATCTATCACTATGTATCTATCTATTTATCTATCTTTTCTACTTATCTATCTTTTTATGATTTTT
>NW_019393922.1:0-576 GCF_000648675.2 Cimex lectularius | reverse complement strand
TATATATTAAATTATTTACCGGCCTTTGAAGGTAATTTGAATTTTAATAAATTGTTTCAGCAGAGCAGAGTGAGAGAGAGTGTGAGAGAATTGCGGATGGTAGACTCACGTGTAACGGCGTTTTTTGGCAAAAGATTTCAAAATTGATTAAATCGTCGAATACCAGCGAAGTAATTACAATCCGGAATTTAATTTTGTTACTTCTACAAATGGTTAAAAAATATATATAAATATTTGGTTTCTTTCTAAGTAAAAATTGAAATTTTTATTCATTTTAAAGGAGAATATAGAAATAGGCGAGCTCAAACTTGGTGATTTTGACATCCAAGCTGGGCAGTTTATTTATTACGGTTTGAAACATTTCTTAAAATATTATACGAACATGGTTGTTTTCGTTGAACCACAGACTCAACATTTTATGTGTCACAACCCGACATAAATGTTTATCTATTATATTTCGTGGTCCGATTGACCAAATAACTTCTTTCAATTAATTAATCTTTTTATGTAAGGTATTGGTTGAAATGAAAAAGTTAGTGTCACGAGCGGGATTTGAACCCACGACGCTCAATACGC
>NW_019393921.1:0-573 GCF_000648675.2 Cimex lectularius | reverse complement strand
AAACCTGTTGAAACTACCAGAAAGTGCGGAGGCGAAGCGAAGAAAAAATAAAACATAAATGAGAATACTCCTGCTGTATGCGAGGGTAGAAAAAGAGAAAACGAGGGTTAACTTTGAGGGGAATCAAAACTGAGGTTAAACGAATTGAAAAGGTCCGACCAAGCGTGTTCGGCGGTTTGTAACGTACTACACGCGTGACGTCGACACGCCAGACTCGTCGCACCTTTAATCCCCTTCGGGTTTGATGACGAGGTGCGACACAACAAAGTTGGATAATGAAAATTTAAATACCCTTTTTTTTAAGAAAGAAGAAAATAAAATGTGCCCGGTGCGAACACACACTCACCCCAGAGTACTCGATATTCCTCGAGGCGGAGTAAATAACCCTTTCCATTCACGCAAATAAATTACATTCATCGTAGTGTATTAACATAAACACTACACAAACACGACACAAAAACTTCAGACACAACACAAGCACAGTGCAAATACACATAAACTATATACATTTGAAAATCCCTATAACTCTGAGGTACCGGTACAGCGATTTGTGCCCGCTGCCGTGCCCCAAGA
>NW_019393920.1:0-589 GCF_000648675.2 Cimex lectularius | reverse complement strand
AAATTTTCAAAAAATCATTAGTATATAAAGAAACAAATTGGGCCTAAGATTGTACCTTGTGATACTCCCAATTCAACGCGAAAGGAAGAAATGTAAACTGTTCCAAACTTTGTGACTAGAGTTCCGATAAATATGATTCAAGGTTTCAAGGGAATATTAGAGATACACTCATAAGTTTTTTTAACAGCAACTTTTGATTACAGTATTAGTAACCTTCATGTATTGGTTGAAATGAAAAAGGTAGCGTCACTAGCGGGATTCGAACCCACGACCTTCGGCTTAATACGCCGCTCTACCACTTAAGCTATCCTGACTTCGATCCACTCGGACACCAACTTCCCATTTCAACCCACTTTTCGAATTTTCCTTCCTTTTCGCCATTTTTCAAAGTGGTAGAACAGCGGCATATTTAGCCGAAGGTCGGGGGTTCGAATCCCGCTCGTGACACTGGCTTTTTATTTCAACGTATACCTTACATAAAAATTAATTAATCGAAAGAAGTCTTTTGGTCAATCGGACCACGAAATTTAATGGATTTAATAAGTATTCGTAACATTAAACACAGCCTGCTCGTTGGATCTGCCCGGAA
>NW_019393919.1:0-579 GCF_000648675.2 Cimex lectularius | reverse complement strand
TAGAGTTGGAATAATTTTCCTTATTTGCTCAGGCAAAAAGCCATGATTGTTATAATTAATTGATTCTAAGGACTTGACTGACACTTAAAATGATAAATTTAGCAATATTCCCTTCTGATTTTTTATTCATAGCCCATTGTAAACCTATTAAAATCAACAAACCATTAAAATTAATTTATTAAAATAAAAACTAATGAATTTTTGATCTCGGTTAATTTAGTTTATGTTAAAATAATTATGTTGTAATTCATATAGCGAAAATAATACATGTAGTTTGAATAAAAATATAAGTGTCCGGTTCTTTTGTCTTCGACTGTACTCGATGCGACCAGGCGAAAATCTGGACAGTGGGGATGGCAGAGAGTAGAGAAGGTTAGCGTTGCATAGCATTGGGCAGATGTGCACGGCGGGAATACAATCTTATGGAAAATTGAACTTTGGATTTGTGCCGGGTAGCATCGGGTAAGTGTGTTCCCAACTTCATGCATGTCAATCCGTCTCTGGTCAACAATTTCTTGCCTAGTTGAATGAGGCGAATTTCAGCCAACATGAAATACTTGGCAATAAAGTGAATAACGT
>NW_019393918.1:0-576 GCF_000648675.2 Cimex lectularius | reverse complement strand
TTAATCGTTTTAATTTTTTATTGCATTCCTACACTGCTACCTCCTGTTCTCTTTAAATATTCTCCAGTTTTTCTCTCATATAACTCGGCTTTCATACCTTGATTTTGATTTCTTCCAATTGATGCAGATTTTTTCTCTCAATCCCTTTTTTTTATAATAACTGTTCCATAATCATTTTATTAATACCCCTTATATAAAAACGACTTTTTTTTTTAATGAGGCAATCGTCTTGTGTGCTCAGGGTTCTAAGTTTTTTTTATTATTATTTCTTTTTATGTCTTTTGTCTTTAAATGTTATGTAGAAACATAATGTGATGATGGGTTTTTTGCTGATGGGACGGGTAGCGTTCAGAAAATTCGAGGGATGGCAGTTCTCATATAGCTTCCCCATTTGAAATGGTTCATAAATATTTTATTTAAATAATTTCTTCTATGTATCCCCGCACCATATAAGGAATTATCTTGTTCCACTTGTTTTTTTTAACCTCTGAAGTTGATATTTTAAATTCTCCTTTTCTCATAATTATATAATTATGCATATTCTTGGGATAGTAATGCACTCCGAACTCTGGCTGA
>NW_019393917.1:0-578 GCF_000648675.2 Cimex lectularius | reverse complement strand
CTACCACCCTAACCGTAACTAAACCAAAGATATCTTGGTGACTGTACTTCATGGCTAACTTAACAGACCCTTACTATACTTAAACGAAAAATGTCTTGATATCTGTACTTTAACCGTCCTGGACAATCACTAAACCATTCAACAACCTCCACTAACTCAGAATTATCTTGCTTTCTGTACTTCTACCACCCTAACCGTAACTAAACCAAAGATATCTTGGTGACTGTACTTCATGGCTAACTTAACAGACCCTTACTATACCTAAACGAAAAATGTCTTGATATCTGTACTTCAACCGTCCTGGACAATCACTACACCATTCAACAACCTCCACTAACTGAGAATTATCGTAATTTCTGTACTTCTACCACCCTAACCGTAGCTAAACCAAAGATATTCTGATGGCTGTACTTAAACTATCCAGGACCATGAATAAACCATTTAACAACCTCCACTAACTCAGAATTATCGTGATTTCTGTACTACTACCACCCTAACCGTAACTAAACCAAAGATATCTTGGTGACTGTACTTCATGGCTAACTTAACAGACCCTTACTATACTTAAACGAAAAATG
>NW_019393916.1:0-613 GCF_000648675.2 Cimex lectularius | reverse complement strand
TTGGTATTACAATTTAATTGACCGGAAGACAAAAAATAATTGATGATTATTTTAATATCAAGGTCGACCTCTCACTAATTTCATCAATTTTTGCGTTATTAGTAACTAACTATTTAATGGAATTGATTGATTTTAAAAAAATGTCAAAAGTTGCAAAAGATCCCAGATCAAACTCACCGTATTCATCTAATTTCTGTTGTTGCCTACAGTAAAGTATATTTTGTTTTATTGTACTAAAATCAAAGTTTTAACACTATTTAATGAAATCTATGAAGCTTTATGAAAGAAAAAGATATTACTGCCTGTCTACAACAAAAGTTTTATACGAGCATCTCTGACATTGATCATTATTTTGCTTCAAAGCTTTCCAAACGTAATAATGGAATATAATAATAATTATAATAATAATAATAGTCGTTTTTTTAAACATAATTGACGCTCAATTATACATATTGGTACATAACGATATGAATAATAATAATCCATTATATTTAGTGGTCGAATTGACCGAATAACTTTTTTCAATTAATTAATCTTTATGTAAGGTATTGAGAAAAAAAGTCAGTGTCACGAGCGGGATTCGAACCCACGACCCTCGGCTAAATGCGCCTCT
>NW_019393915.1:0-597 GCF_000648675.2 Cimex lectularius | reverse complement strand
TTTTAAGGTCATCATCAGGGCAAAACAATATTATAATATGTCTACAAATTGACATAATTCAATTTTAATAGACAATTTCTAATTTATTTGAAGGATGACTCAGTCCTAAATTTGCCAAAGAATATAACAGAATATTAATATTTATGTAAGGTATTGGTTGAAATAAAAAAGCCAGTGTCACGAGCGGGATTCGAACCCACGACCCTCGGCTAAATACGCCGCTGCTCTACCACTTAACTATCGTGACTTCGATCCACTCGGACACCAACTTCCCATTTCCACCTACCTTTCGAACTTTCCCTCCTTTTTGCCAGTTTTAATTGCTATTAATTAATTGAAAGAAGTTAATTGGTCAATCGGATCACGAACTATAATGGATTTAATAACAGAATATATTCAATTAAATTAATATAAATATTGATTTTGAACTGGGTATTAACCTGCGCAAAGTAAAAATAGTTTTT
Source organism: Cimex lectularius (assembly GCF_000648675.2). Classification (NCBI taxonomy): domain Eukaryota; kingdom Metazoa; phylum Arthropoda; class Insecta; order Hemiptera; family Cimicidae; genus Cimex; species Cimex lectularius. The sequence goes on along the minus strand of NW_019393915.1, from coordinate 133 downwards.
TTTTTTTTCTGATGATGTTATAAGATTTATATATAGCCAAAAAATTCACTTGACACCGGTAAAACCTGGAAACGTACTAGTTTAATAAAGTGATAATATATTCATAATTGGATTAGCAGCACTAACCTCTTTT
>NW_019393914.1:0-581 GCF_000648675.2 Cimex lectularius | reverse complement strand
ATTAAATTACTATAAAAATAATAACAATTAAAATAATCAGTTTAATTATTTGGATGTTCGATATTGATTTGATACTAATTATTTTAATTGTTATTATTTTAAATTAAATAAGAATCCTTTATTGTTGTACGTAATTACAATTGTCGGAAGGAATGGACTTCTAAGAAGGCAATTATTTTATATTAAAGAAAATCAAGTTCACAGGAACTATCTTTTTAAAAAGGATTGAACACCACACTCACTCCACCATTTCTCATTTCTATATGTATTGTATGTTTTGTTTCTATTCTGCATTTGACGACCTGAGGTATAAACGAGAGGCTAGCATTTTTTCCAGAAACTTCCCACTTTATCCATACAAAAGAAGAATCCTTTATTTCTCCTTTATTAATTTTATATACCTTTTAATTTTATTTAATTTTCATTCGGTATTTTGTATAAGAAACAATTTTTTTTTTTTTTTAACTCACAAATTAAAATAAGAATCCTTTATTGTTTAAGGAATGGGCTTCTAAGAAGGCAATTATTTTATATTAAAGAAAATCAAGTTCACAGGAATTTTATGTTACATGGTTACATTT
>NW_019393913.1:0-580 GCF_000648675.2 Cimex lectularius | reverse complement strand
CTCATAATCGGTAAAATTTTTTTAGTGGAAACTTTAGCCAGGTTGTATTTTTGCTTTGTGGGAAACGTTTCACCATGGTTCTTATTTAACTAGATACTAACCTCTTAAGAATCGCAATACAGAAGGAAACTGACACCAGAGCTGTCCTAATAAATAATAATTATAAATTAAGAATTTATTGTAAATTATAAATGTTTATACAAATTTTACTTTTTTCCTAATTTTAGTTAAGAAAATCAGCAGATGTATTATGAGTGGGAGAAAATTTCGAGTGTGCTTTCAGGAAGTTCGTACTTTTTTATCTTAGTTATTATTAATCAAGTTTTTCTTTTCGTTGATGAGAAAAAGAGAGAGAGTGGATGGGTGGAAGGGAGTTGGTGGATGGGAGGGGGTGTGGGGAGGGGAAGGGAGTGAGGAAGAGAAAGAGAGAGTGAGTGAGCGAAAGAGAGAGAGGGAGAGAGAGAGAGTGAGAGGGAGAGAGAGAAAAACAAGAAAAAATCTTTTAGAAACAAAATTGATCTACCTACATTAACAAAGTGATTATTCTAAGACAAGAAAGGAAAAAATATGCTAAAATAAT
>NW_019393912.1:0-660 GCF_000648675.2 Cimex lectularius | reverse complement strand
TCGATTTAAAAAAAATGAAAAAGGTGTTTTTCTAAACTATCTCAGTCTTGACCGCTCCTCACGACTTCAACAAATTATAATCTATTACTACGACATGTATCACTTCCAACCTACCTGAAAATCCTCCATGACGAATGAAGCGAAAGTGGTCCCGAGGCGAAAGTGTTGTCACAACAAAAACCAATATGGCACGACAAGAATAGCACCACACTTTACGCCCTGAAGATGACAAGAATAAAGGATGAAACGGCGATAAAAAAATGAAAAAGGTGTTTTTCTAAACAACCTCATTCTTGACCGCTCCTCACGACTTCAACAAATTATTAAATTTATTATAAACAGAACGGTTTGAATAGAATTTCTCAACTTTAAATAGAACTTAAATTCACTAATTTCGTGGTCCGCTTGATCAATTAATTCATTACAATTAAGGTTTTTAGTTGAGATGAAAAAAAGTTAATGGCACGAGCGGGATTCGAACCCACGATCTTCGGCTAGATACGCCGATGAAAAATGGCAAAAAGGAGGTTAAACTCAAAAGGTGGGGTTGAGATAGGAAGTTGTCCGAGTGGATCGGGGTCACGATAGCTCAAGTGGTAGAGCAGCGGCGTATCTAGCCGAAGATCGTGGGTTCGAATCCCGCTCGTGCCATTAACTTTT
>NW_019393911.1:0-651 GCF_000648675.2 Cimex lectularius | reverse complement strand
TATTGTTTTTGATATTATACTTGTAAATAACATTAAATTATTCTCGCAAGTATTAATCAAAATAACCTACCTAAACAACCTACTTAAACAAATTTAAGCCTAATTTGAATTTCAATTACAGTATCAAATTAATTATTCAGAAATCGTGAGATGAGATCTGGTGTGATGTGGGTTTCAGAAAAACATTTTCTTTATGTTGCCAACATTTCGATCTTTATTGAGATCATCTTCAGGGCCTGGGATTTACAAACATTGTTTACATTTAACATGTAGGATGTGGAAAAAAGTAAATTTATGCAATGCAAAAAATATATGTTTATAATCAATCAAAGTATTTATTATTATTAGAGTAAAGTATTTATTATTTTACTAAAAACGTTGGCACGATAAAGAAAATGTTTTTCTGAAATCTACATCACACCAGACCGCATCTCACGATTTCTGAATAATTATGGAATAACGGTCACTAATCACCACAAATAACAAATTAATTTTGATTTTGAATCAAGTGTACTACAATTCAACGAAAACCATAAAAGTCGAACGCTGGTTTATAGGTCTTGCCCCATTTATGACCAGGTTAATATCCAAAATATACATTCCTTAGGATTCAACCAAGCCTCTTTACTCCACAGTATTTGCAATTTTGTT
>NW_019393910.1:0-583 GCF_000648675.2 Cimex lectularius | reverse complement strand
CAACCAGGGTTTACAATTTTAATAGTGTATTATTTATAGGATTTTATTATAGTTTAGGAAGAGGAAATGATAAAATTCGATAATTTATTAAATTCGCTAACTTCATAAAAACGGTGATAAAATTGAGCCTTGGGACTGGAACCCGAGACATCAGGATAACTACCTAGGTGCTCTACCAGTCTAGTCACTGTTCCCATGATCGCCAAAATACTCGCCAACAAATTGAAACAACCAATTTTTGAATGTGTATTATATTGATTTATTTAAATATTTACTTATTTTTTCATAATAATATCATAACGTATCCTCGTGTTTAGATAAATTTAGAATTTTAGCCATCCTACATCTATTTAGATATTTATTCAATAACATTTATAAATTGTATTTTCATTTATATTTTATATTAATTTTATAAATGACACGTTTTAGAATATAAATATATATTTTTTTAATAATTTAGAATTGTTTTGAAGAAAGTGAGATTCAAGTGCGTAATTCGAGCAACCAGGGTTTACAATTTTAATAGTGTATTATTTATAGGATTTTATTATAGTTTAGGAAGAGGAAATGATAAAATTCGATA
>NW_019393909.1:0-702 GCF_000648675.2 Cimex lectularius | reverse complement strand
ATAAAGGTCGAAACGTTGGCTTGATAAAGAAAATGTTTTTCTGAAACCTACATCACACCAGACCGCATCTCACGATTTCTCAATAATTATCGACTAACGGTCACTAATCACCACATATTCATGATTTAAATGATGCGGTCTGATGTATGAAAAACATTTTCTTTATCGTGCCAACGTTTCGATCTTTATTGAGATCATTTTCAGGGCCTGGGACTTACAAAAATTGTTTAAATTTAACAAAAACATGTAGGATGTGGAAAAAAGTGAATTTATACAATGCAAAAAAAAAATATTTTTTTATATTCAATCAAAATATTTCTACTCACTCAAAGTGTTTGTTTTCTGTGTTGTGCAATTGTGACATTCTTGCGTGTCGTGTTGAGAGTGCCAGTGAGATATTGCTGTTTTATGTTTATATATGTTTGATTTTGAATGGGTGAGGAAGGAAGTCGGTATAGAAAATAAACATAAAAACAGCAATATACTGGGACTCTCAACACGACACGTAAAAATACATTGATTGAATATGTATTAAAAAAAAAAGTATTTATTTGCATTACATAAATTCACTTTTTTCCACATTCTATATGTATTTGTTAAATGTAAACAATCCCAGGCCCTGAAGATGATCTCAATAAAGTTCGAAACGTTGGCATGATAAAGAAAATGTTTTTCTGAAACCTACATCACACCAGACCGCAT
>NW_019393908.1:0-584 GCF_000648675.2 Cimex lectularius | reverse complement strand
AAACATTTGGTAATTATTTTTTCATTGATCAGTAATAACATTCTTAGACCGGAAGTACTATAAATAAATTCTTCAAAATCTAAAATATGGCGTTTGGAGTAGTGCTAAGAACTTATCCATAACTGATTTTGCAAAATTAACTTGCAATATGTTATATTTACGTATATTTTTAATATGAATAACTTAATCATAAATATACTATTACTTTGTTAATAAAACATTTGGTAATTATTTTTCCATTGATCAGTAATAACATTCTTAGACCGGAAGTACTATAAATAAATTCTTCAAAATCTAAAATATGACGTTTGGAGTAGTACTAAGAACTTATCCATAACTGATTTTCCAAAATTAACTTGCAATATGTTATATTTACGTATATTTGTAATGTGAATAACTTAATCATAAATATACTATTACTTTGTTAATAAAACATTTGGTAATTATTTTTTCATTGATCACTAATAACATTATCTGCTATATTTTCTCACTGAGAATTGGATTTCACCGAACCTCTTGTTCTTTTTGTTTTTTTTTTCCTGTTATTTAAACCTTTTCTTAAATGTGTCATATTAATAAAAAAA
>NW_019393907.1:0-608 GCF_000648675.2 Cimex lectularius | reverse complement strand
TTTACATGATGAAAATAGACATCTCGCTAATAAAAAATCCATATGACTAAAGGTCCAACAATTTTCTTCTGACTAGCAATTTCTTACAGGTAACATTTATGATCACAGAGAGTATTTTTGACTAAAATTATAGCTATTTACAGAAACTATATACAAAGTTAAGTTGAGATGGGGAGTTGATGTCCGAGTGGATCGAAGTCACGATAGCTCAAGTGGTTGAGCAGCGGCGTATCAAGCCGAAGGTCGTGGGTTTGAATCCCGCTCGTGACACTGACTTTTTTTATCTCAACTAAAAACCTTATTTAATTGAAAAATATTAATTAGTCAAGCGGAACACGAAAACTAGTGAATTTTTGGATTATATTGACCACGTTGAAATAATTCCCCACCCATCTTTTGTGACCACGAAGTCTTTGTATCCACCCAGGTACTGCTCAGTAGGTAATCAAACGTTACCTACCATACATAAAATAAAAGTTCGTTTTACGTCGTTTGGTCATATTATGACTTATTAAATTTTACTTTGATGCAATTATGATGGAACAGTGTAACATTATCCAGGTTTATAAAAATCTGTTTTGCAAACATATCACATAACCGTTACTGTT
>NW_019393906.1:0-682 GCF_000648675.2 Cimex lectularius | reverse complement strand
ATATAAAATATATTTTGCATTGTATAAATTCACTTATCCACATCCTAAATGTATTTGTTAAATGTAAACATTGTTTGTAAATCCCAGGCCCTGAATAAAAGATCGAAACGTTGGCACGATAAAGAAAATGTTTTTCTGAAACCTACATCTCACGATCTGAATAACAATATCCGTAATAGTTTTTGAAGGTGTTGTTTTTTCCATGATAGTTGATTGTCAATAAGTACTCCCAGTATTTTTAACTCAGTTTTAAATTATAATATTTCAATTTCTAATAGAAAGTTGCCAGTTTTTGTAAACGTTAGTTTAAAAATTAATTGCGTATGACCTAAAATAAGGCATGAAGATTTTCTAGGATTTATTTTCAGGCCGTTGTCCTCAGCCCAAAACTTTAAATTGATTAAATCTCAATTAATATTATTTATAGTTTGGTTCAGGTTTGTGAAAGTACACAAATAAGATCGTCTGCAAACATGCTATGTTGACAGTATTTAATAGCACTAAATACATGTATTGTTTACATATAGAATAAACAGTATAGAAGACAGTGAGGTCCCTTGTGGAACTCCATGATTAGTAGTTATCTAACTATACATTACATCTTTACCCATCTTTGTACACATTTTTCGATTATTTAGATATGAGAGAAGGGGAGAGAGAGAGAGAGAGAGAGAGAGAGAGA
>NW_019393905.1:0-589 GCF_000648675.2 Cimex lectularius | reverse complement strand
TGCTGGTCGACCTCCCAATTGTGCATTTAACCCTAAGGATACAATGTAGACCACCGCGGTAGCACTGACCATATCATTCCAACTTTTGCCCTAAACTACCGCGCCATGCTGGAGAAAGTGCGGACGGGATATTTATGCCGCCGTGGTTAAATCGCGGATTAGGTCTCGATCTCAAATTCAACACAAGGTAATGGACTTGCTCACTAACCTGACGTCAGAGCCGAGACCGGGCTTCCCCTTGATTTTGGACGGCCATCTCAATTTGAACTGCACGACATTGCACTGGCAACGAGGGTTACGATATAGGATTTTCGACTCCAACTCTCGCTTCCATCCTGCTTCCTACAGCCCTGTCTGCTGCGGCTGTGCTGTGATTACTCGCAAATGGATACTGCCGTAGGTATTTGCCTCAGTCTGCAGGTGACTCGCTAACTATGACTAGGACGCCCTCCGTGTAATCTACGAGCTCAGCGTGCGGGCTCTGCGCGCGCACCGACAGCAACAAAAGCACATCGACGAGCATCGAAACCTCCAAGAGGCGTTGCAGCAAACCACCTCGGACCTGGAAGAGACGGTCGACTTGGCTGGT
>NW_019393904.1:0-592 GCF_000648675.2 Cimex lectularius | reverse complement strand
ATATTATTAACACTCTGTGAATTGTGATTCCCCCCCCCCCAAGAAGAATAACTTGGAAAATAAAATAAATACCTTCGAATGGGGTTGCCTTTTGTTATTACTGTTCTTACCTGTAAAAGATAAAAGAAATTAATTATAATTTATTTATGTAAATTGCCAGGTATGTCACTTGCAATGTGGTGATTTTCAAAGGAAATTTTTATCACGACGTCTGTGATAAAAGCCCAACGAAATTCTATCCTTTTGAGAGTTAAAAACACGACGGAAATAAGTTCATTAAAAAAGGAAAAATATTAAAAAGTCGATCCAGTATAATAAATTATTTTTCGTATTGTCCTAATCCTAAAACTGAAAGCTACAATCGTGGTGTAAGGCTATATGGCGGGTTCTCAATAAGGGAATGTGTAATCCTTTTTAATAAGTTGTTCCTACTCACAGTAAGTTGTTTTGCAACGACCCGGATTTCGAGCCTTTTAGCTCATCATCAGGTTGAAGTACTTCTACAACCACGTCTCTCGACATTAATTGCCAAAGTGAACCCGCTGATACCTCCGCCAACGCGACGTTCCAATTAGCAGCTGATTTTTTTAAT
>NW_019393903.1:0-730 GCF_000648675.2 Cimex lectularius | reverse complement strand
GCCCTGAAGATGATCTCAATAAAGATCGAAACGTTGGCACGATAAAGAAAATGTTTTTTCTGAAACCTACATCACACCAGACCGCATCTCACGATCTCTGATTAATCATCGATTAACGGTCACTAATCACCACACATTTCTTTTTACTATTCGGAGTTTTGATTTTAACTAAAGAACTTCGTCCACCTGTTCGCGCTGTGTCCTTCGACTCCAGTCACGTACCATTGTTTAGTATTCAAGGGTACTAAGGATCAAATACGTCGATAAAGAAATTCTATACTTTCAGGTTTTTCACGCTTATTTTGAGGTTTACGAGCTTAATTCTTGAGCCAATACTTCCAAAAGGGTAAGCTCAATAGGAAACAAGTACAAATACTCGAAAAAAGGAATTTTTTCCTTTTTCTTGAAGACTTATTGGGGCGAGTCAATAAAAATGTCCGTTAAGAATTTGTCATTATATCCAAATTATATTAAAAATATATTATTTAAACCTATTAAATCTTTCAATGTTATTGGTACTGGTACTAATTTAATATGTCATTTTAAATAATTGTAATAAATTGTTATTACGAATTGTTCATTATATTTTGAATTATTGTTTTCAATTAAATGTAATATAATTGTGATATGAAATGAAAATAAATGTGTGGTGATTAGTGACCGTTAATCGATATTTATTTAGAAATCGTGAGATGCGGTCTGGTGTGATGTAGGTTTCAGAAAAACATTT
>NW_019393902.1:0-592 GCF_000648675.2 Cimex lectularius | reverse complement strand
TGAACCGGCATTGCATCACTTATTGGATCCGTCATCACTCGCGGGTTTGTTGAACTGACTGGTTCCTTCAGTTCCTCACTGAACACGGCGCATTGGTGAAACGCGTTTGAGCGGTTCAATGCCGGTTCAGCATGAGTTCCCGACTCGCAGACCAACAACCAGCATCAAATATAATCAGAAATGATCAAAAAATCTGGCAAATTTCCAAACTTGCAGAACAACCATATAAGCTAATGCGTTAATTTCGAGACTTTTTATTTTTTCATCTTTACATACTTAATTTCGTTCATTTGAAAGAAACTTAACCGTTTAAATCTAAAGCTATTTCAATCATTAAATCTCATTATAAAAAAGAATTGAAGAAATCAGAAAGCTCATTTTATGAACATTTACAAGCAGTTTGTTCAACTGTAATCATCCTGGTACGTTTATTCTCGCTCTGTTTCGCCAAGTCGTATGAAAATTAACTAAGTCCTCTGCATCGTTCTTAAATATTAGTTGCACGTGTCATATCTTCTATTTTATTTGTTTGTCTTAAATCGAAAGGAATGGGATAAAAAGAAAATATGTTTATCCCGTACACCTATTTCCG
>NW_019393901.1:0-592 GCF_000648675.2 Cimex lectularius | reverse complement strand
TCTTACAAATTTACCTGCGGCATGAAATATTTAGTTCAGACGAATTAATCAAGTTATCATAAATGTCGGCAACCTTTGTGTTTGTGCCAAAGGCGCCGTCTAGAAAGCATTGCAAGGCAATTCGAGGCGATATAATGCAAATATGAGATCTGGCGTTTTTGGCTGAGAAGGACAAAGCCGCTTGTAATACTACCATACAATGATTCCAAGAAAAGAAAAAGGAACTCTGTAAAATTATTTGATTTACCATAAATTACTTTAACAAAAATAACAACGTAATTTAACTAAAAAATACGATATCGGTTATTTGTTTTTGTTTTTTTCTAAATTCCAGGTTATACAGAAATGTGTGTGTTTTTTAGTGACGAGTTGTTTAATAATCTTTTGGATTCGTGAAGAGCGATCAAGAATGAGGTAGTTAACAAAAATACCTTTACCATTTTTTCCCCTCGTTTTAACGTTTTTTCGGGTCGGGGGCGTAGCTACATCGACAACACCATAAAGCAAATAAACTATTAATCTTTATTTTTATATTTCCCTTACCATCGTTTTTGACCTTAACAGTTAACTTCCTTTCCAATATTCAATAACC
>NW_019393900.1:0-630 GCF_000648675.2 Cimex lectularius | reverse complement strand
GAATTTTTAAGAGAACAAAACAGTTATAAGAGAAAAGCCTTATGCTAATTGAATTCAAATTGTGTATTTTTTACCATAAAAATTCTTATTTAGCGTTTCAAAAGGCGCTTAAAATGATTGTGAATAACGTTTTAGATAAAATTCAAAAGGTGGGGTTGAGATGGGAAGTTAGTGTCCGAGTGGATCGAAGTCACGATAGCTCAGGTGGTGGAGTAGTGGTGTATCACGTATAGCGAAGATCGTGGGTTCAAATGCCGCTCGTGACACTGACTTTTTTAATCTCAACCAATACCTCAGATCAGATTAATTAATTGAAATTTTTTGTTTTTCTTGAATTAAGCTTTCATATTGGATTCGATGAAATTATTGGATGTTTTTTGTTTTTAAAAGATATATATTTATTATTTTCATAAGTGATTATTACGATGATTTAACAAAAGAAAAATGATAAATAAAATTCAAAAGTTGGGGTTGAGATGGGAAGTTAGTGTCCTAGTGGATTTAGTCGAGCAGCGGCCTATCTAACCGAAGATCGTGGGTTCGAATCCCGCTCGTGACACTGACTCTTTTATCTCGACTAAAAACCTTAACTAATTGAAAAATATGTAATAACAATTTATTTCGATATAA